>NW_026608319.1:0-75886 GCF_029499605.1 Hyla sarda
GGTTCTGCTCAGGCAGAGCAGTGCTGATGCTCCTCATAAAGCTGTCGCTGCTGTGAAGGTTCTAGGTGACATCACAAATCCCTTTGGTTACATACACAACAAAGCTGGGTTGTTGTTGTTTACACTCTGCAAGGCCTGTGGAAGTGAGTGACATCATAGCACTGTAGTTCTGAGGGTTCAAGATGGATGCAACAATCTCCTGTTGCTTCTATGAAGGCCGTAATAGACGAAAACACCAAACAGCTCCATAGTCACATACACAGCAAAGGAGAGATGTTGTTTACACCTAGTGATGTCAGTGGTATTGAGTGACATCACAGCACAGTGCTAAGGCTCCTGGGCCTGGACACAGCAGCGGCTGCAATATCTCAACGGAGAATACGTTTATATCTATGTGTGTGTGTGCGCATATATATATATATATATATATATATATATATATATATATATATATATTTCTCCGCCGAAATCACTTTTAAACCCATTTCCACCTTTTTTTCCCTTCTCTTCCTCTTACTTTTTTTTCACGTTTTTTTACGTTTTTCTCCTTTTCGCCTCTTTTCTGGGCGTATTATTCTTCTTTTTCTTCTTTTTTTTCGTCTAATGCATACCCCATCAGTGCAGCAATGCTTATTCAATACCGCCAGCAGATGGAGACACTGGGGGATAATTTTCTAAGGATTTATACTGATTTTTCCTGTCTGAATTTGTCGCACAGAAAGTTGCAGGCCAAATATGTGTGACATTTCTGCGACTTTAGCTTCTAGAGCATTTTTACAACATTATACATAGGTGCTGAATACATAAAAAGCGACTGTTCAGCGACAGACAAGTCGCATCGGCTGAAAGTAGGCCAGAATGTCAGTCCATGTTGGAGCAGGTTTAGATACAGTCTAAAGCATAGATCTCAAAGTCTGTGCACAGAATTTAGCAAGGGCCTCGCACCTTCTGATGCATCAGGTAGGTGCACAATAGCATAGCCTAACCCTCTGTACTTTGGTCTATATTGATGCGGGACATAGACAGCCAGCTGATGACCAATCCATTAGTGCAATGGATGGCTGGAAGCATTTGTCTTTGCCTTTGCAATACCACAGAAGCAATGCATGGTCAATGTACAGCAATGACACACCTGTGTGAACAGCCAGGAGACCCCCCCCCCCCCATGTTATGTTACATAGTTACATAGTTAGTACGGTCGAAAAAAGACATATGTCCATCACGTTCAACCAGGGAATTAAGGGGTAGGGGTGTGGCGCGATATTGGGGAAGGGATGAGATTTTATATTTCTTCATAAGCATTAATCTTATTTTGTCAATTAGGAACATTCAGCACCCACCCGCTATCAAGGCAGCTGCCTATCATGTCATGCCCTACCTGCACAGGTGTGCTGGCTACTCAAATGATCCAATTAAGGAGGCCATTTAGTCAGCAGCAGCAGAAGTCCTGTGCCTGGACGCTCCAACAGGGGCCAGACACAAGCAGAAGCAGAAGCAGCAGAAGCAGCAGCAGCACCACCTTTTGTTTATTGGCTGCAGCAGCAGCAAGGCCCACAGGGCTGGCTAGCTGGCTAGCCAGCAAGCAGGTAGCAATGAAAGTAGGAATCTTTCTTTTTAACCCTGTAAGGGGGTGGTGCACTGTACCCGAAGATACTGCCATATCGGGTCAATGCATAGGGCGACGGAAGCAAGCTTCGAAATCGGCCCCCGTTCTCAAAAATCCATTTAATATATGGTCCCCAGATAGGGGACGTATCAGATATTAAACTGATAAGAACAGATACTACACTTGATCTTAGCCAAAAGGCCGAGAAGCGATAACCGTGAAAGGGGCGGGCCCAACAAGGTCCCCTTCATGGGCACTATCACTGCTTGCTGTCAGGGAGGCTGCCAGACAATTTTCCATGCACACTCTGGGCTGGGGGGCAGTCAACCACCAGTACACACAGCAGAACCTAAACCCATACCATTATTGCTAAGCAGCAAGACAGGGGCCCATTGCACTCCCACGGGGCCTTTTTAAATGCAATCCATAACCCGGATTTGCCAGGAACCCTTCTTACTCCTCCTACTTGCATGTGACACTGGGCTTAGGATCTGCATAGGAAACACACACACAAGCACACACCTACCTTTGTTGCCTGCAGATGCCTCCTTGGCTGTCCCCAAACGGTATCAAACCAACACCCACGGGAAGCTGTAAGCATAGAGGACATGCCTGCACCCCATTGGACTTACCTGTGTGGGTTAAATCCGGGTTATTTGACAACCTATGGCGGTGATGGTTCTGCTCAGGCAGAGCAGTGCTGATGCTCCTCATAAAGCTGTCGCTGCTGTGAAGGTTCTAGGTGACATCACAAATCCCTTTGGTTACATACACAACAAAGCTGGGTTGTTGTTGTTTACACTCTGCAAGGCCTGTGGAAGTGAGTGACATCATAGCACTGTAGTTCTGAGGGTTCAAGATGGATGCAACAATCTCCTGTTGCTTCTATGAAGGCCGTAATAGACGACATCACCAAACAGCTCCATAGTCACATACACAGCAAAGGAGAGATGTTGTTTACACCTAGTGATGTCAGTGGTATTGAGTGACATCACAGCACAGTGCTAAGGCTCCTGGGCCTGGACACAGCAGCGGCTGCAATATCTCAACGGAGAATACGTTTATATCTATGTGTGTGTGTGCGCATATATATATATATATATATATATATATATATATATATATATATTTCTCCGCCGAAATCACTTTTAAACCCATTTCCACCTTTTTTTCCCTTCTCTTCCTCTTACTTTTTTTTCACGTTTTTTTACGTTTTTCTCCTTTTCGCCTCTTTTCTGGGCGTATTATTCTTCTTTTTCTTCTTTTTTTTCGTCTAATGCATACCCCATCAGTGCAGCAATGCTTATTCAATACCGCCAGCAGATGGAGACACTGGGGGATAATTTTCTAAGGATTTATACTGATTTTTCCTGTCTGAATTTGTCGCACAGAAAGTTGCAGGCCAAATATGTGTGACATTTCTGCGACTTTAGCTTCTAGAGCATTTTTACAACATTATACATAGGTGCTGAATACATAAAAAGCGACTGTTCAGCGACAGACAAGTCGCATCGGCTGAAAGTAGGCCAGAATGTCAGTCCATGTTGGAGCAGGTTTAGATACAGTCTAAAGCATAGATCTCAAAGTCTGTGCACAGAATTTAGCAAGGGCCTCGCACCTTCTGATGCATCAGGTAGGTGCACAATAGCATAGCCTAACCCTCTGTACTTTGGTCTATATTGATGCGGGACATAGACAGCCAGCTGATGACCAATCCATTAGTGCAATGGATGGCTGGAAGCATTTGTCTTTGCCTTTGCAATACCACAGAAGCAATGCATGGTCAATGTACAGCAATGACACACCTGTGTGAACAGCCAGGAGACCCCCCCCCCCCCCATGTTATGTTACATAGTTACATAGTTAGTACGGTCGAAAAAAGACATATGTCCATCACGTTCAACCAGGGAATTAAGGGGTAGGGGTGTGGCGCGATATTGGGGAAGGGATGAGATTTTATATTTCTTCATAAGCATTAATCTTATTTTGTCAATTAGGAACATTCAGCACCCACCCGCTATCAAGGCAGCTGCCTATCATGTCATGCCCTACCTGCACAGGTGTGCTGGCTACTCAAATGATCCAATTAAGGAGGCCATTTAGTCAGCAGCAGCAGAAGTCCTGTGCCTGGACGCTCCAACAGGGGCCAGACACAAGCAGAAGCAGAAGCAGCAGAAGCAGCAGCAGCACCACCTTTTGTTTATTGGCTGCAGCAGCAGCAAGGCCCACAGGGCTGGCTAGCTGGCTAGCCAGCAAGCAGGTAGCAATGAAAGTAGGAATCTTTCTTTTTAACCCTGTAAGGGGGTGGTGCACTGTACCCGAAGATACTGCCATATCGGGTCAATGCATAGGGCGACGGAAGCAAGCTTCGAAATCGGCCCCCGTTCTCAAAAATCCATTTAATATATGGTCCCCAGATAGGGGACGTATCAGATATTAAACTGATAAGAACAGATACTACACTTGATCTTAGCCAAAAGGCCGAGAAGCGATAACCGTGAAAGGGGCGGGCCCAACAAGGTCCCCTTCATGGGCACTATCACTGCTTGCTGTCAGGGAGGCTGCCAGACAATTTTCCATGCACACTCTGGGCTGGGGGGCAGTCAACCACCAGTACACACAGCAGAACCTAAACCCATACCATTATTGCTAAGCAGCAAGACAGGGGCCCATTGCACTCCCACGGGGCCTTTTTAAATGCAATCCATAACCCGGATTTGCCAGGAACCCTTCTTACTCCTCCTACTTGCATGTGACACTGGGCTTAGGATCTGCATAGGAAACACACACACAAGCACACACCTACCTTTGTTGCCTGCAGATGCCTCCTTGGCTGTCCCCAAACGGTATCAAACCAACACCCACGGGAAGCTGTAAGCATAGAGGACATGCCTGCACCCCATTGGACTTACCTGTGTGGGTTAAATCCGGGTTATTTGACAACCTATGGCGGTGATGGTTCTGCTCAGGCAGAGCAGTGCTGATGCTCCTCATAAAGCTGTCGCTGCTGTGAAGGTTCTAGGTGACATCACAAATCCCTTTGGTTACATACACAACAAAGCTGGGTTGTTGTTGTTTACACTCTGCAAGGCCTGTGGAAGTGAGTGACATCATAGCACTGTAGTTCTGAGGGTTCAAGATGGATGCAACAATCTCCTGTTGCTTCTATGAAGGCCGTAATAGACGACATCACCAAACAGCTCCATAGTCACATACACAGCAAAGGAGAGATGTTGTTTACACCTAGTGATGTCAGTGGTATTGAGTGACATCACAGCACAGTGCTAAGGCTCCTGGGCCTGGACACAGCAGCGGCTGCAATATCTCAACGGAGAATACGTTTATATCTATGTGTGTGTGTGCGCATATATATATATATATATATATATATATATATATATATATATATATATTTCTCCGCCGAAATCACTTTTAAACCCATTTCCACCTTTTTTTCCCTTCTCTTCCTCTTACTTTTTTTTCACGTTTTTTTACGTTTTTCTCCTTTTCGCCTCTTTTCTGGGCGTATTATTCTTCTTTTTCTTCTTTTTTTTCGTCTAATGCATACCCCATCAGTGCAGCAATGCTTATTCAATACCGCCAGCAGATGGAGACACTGGGGGATAATTTTCTAAGGATTTATACTGATTTTTCCTGTCTGAATTTGTCGCACAGAAAGTTGCAGGCCAAATATGTGTGACATTTCTGCGACTTTAGCTTCTAGAGCATTTTTACAACATTATACATAGGTGCTGAATACATAAAAAGCGACTGTTCAGCGACAGACAAGTCGCATCGGCTGAAAGTAGGCCAGAATGTCAGTCCATGTTGGAGCAGGTTTAGATACAGTCTAAAGCATAGATCTCAAAGTCTGTGCACAGAATTTAGCAAGGGCCTCGCACCTTCTGATGCATCAGGTAGGTGCACAATAGCATAGCCTAACCCTCTGTACTTTGGTCTATATTGATGCGGGACATAGACAGCCAGCTGATGACCAATCCATTAGTGCAATGGATGGCTGGAAGCATTTGTCTTTGCCTTTGCAATACCACAGAAGCAATGCATGGTCAATGTACAGCAATGACACACCTGTGTGAACAGCCAGGAGACCCCCCCCCCCCCCCATGTTATGTTACATAGTTACATAGTTAGTACGGTCGAAAAAAGACATATGTCCATCACGTTCAACCAGGGAATTAAGGGGTAGGGGTGTGGCGCGATATTGGGGAAGGGATGAGATTTTATATTTCTTCATAAGCATTAATCTTATTTTGTCAATTAGGAACATTCAGCACCCACCCGCTATCAAGGCAGCTGCCTATCATGTCATGCCCTACCTGCACAGGTGTGCTGGCTACTCAAATGATCCAATTAAGGAGGCCATTTAGTCAGCAGCAGCAGAAGTCCTGTGCCTGGACGCTCCAACAGGGGCCAGACACAAGCAGAAGCAGAAGCAGCAGAAGCAGCAGCAGCACCACCTTTTGTTTATTGGCTGCAGCAGCAGCAAGGCCCACAGGGCTGGCTAGCTGGCTAGCCAGCAAGCAGGTAGCAATGAAAGTAGGAATCTTTCTTTTTAACCCTGTAAGGGGGTGGTGCACTGTACCCGAAGATACTGCCATATCGGGTCAATGCATAGGGCGACGGAAGCAAGCTTCGAAATCGGCCCCCGTTCTCAAAAATCCATTTAATATATGGTCCCCAGATAGGGGACGTATCAGATATTAAACTGATAAGAACAGATACTACACTTGATCTTAGCCAAAAGGCCGAGAAGCGATAACCGTGAAAGGGGCGGGCCCAACAAGGTCCCCTTCATGGGCACTATCACTGCTTGCTGTCAGGGAGGCTGCCAGACAATTTTCCATGCACACTCTGGGCTGGGGGGCAGTCAACCACCAGTACACACAGCAGAACCTAAACCCATACCATTATTGCTAAGCAGCAAGACAGGGGCCCATTGCACTCCCACGGGGCCTTTTTAAATGCAATCCATAACCCGGATTTGCCAGGAACCCTTCTTACTCCTCCTACTTGCATGTGACACTGGGCTTAGGATCTGCATAGGAAACACACACACAAGCACACACCTACCTTTGTTGCCTGCAGATGCCTCCTTGGCTGTCCCCAAACGGTATCAAACCAACACCCACGGGAAGCTGTAAGCATAGAGGACATGCCTGCACCCCATTGGACTTACCTGTGTGGGTTAAATCCGGGTTATTTGACAACCTATGGCGGTGATGGTTCTGCTCAGGCAGAGCAGTGCTGATGCTCCTCATAAAGCTGTCGCTGCTGTGAAGGTTCTAGGTGACATCACAAATCCCTTTGGTTACATACACAACAAAGCTGGGTTGTTGTTGTTTACACTCTGCAAGGCCTGTGGAAGTGAGTGACATCATAGCACTGTAGTTCTGAGGGTTCAAGATGGATGCAACAATCTCCTGTTGCTTCTATGAAGGCCGTAATAGACGACATCACCAAACAGCTCCATAGTCACATACACAGCAAAGGAGAGATGTTGTTTACACCTAGTGATGTCAGTGGTATTGAGTGACATCACAGCACAGTGCTAAGGCTCCTGGGCCTGGACACAGCAGCGGCTGCAATATCTCAACGGAGAATACGTTTATATCTATGTGTGTGTGTGCGCATATATATATATATATATATATATATATATATATATATATATTTCTCCGCCGAAATCACTTTTAAACCCATTTCCACCTTTTTTTCCCTTCTCTTCCTCTTACTTTTTTTTCACGTTTTTTTACGTTTTTCTCCTTTTCGCCTCTTTTCTGGGCGTATTATTCTTCTTTTTCTTCTTTTTTTTCGTCTAATGCATACCCCATCAGTGCAGCAATGCTTATTCAATACCGCCAGCAGATGGAGACACTGGGGGATAATTTTCTAAGGATTTATACTGATTTTTCCTGTCTGAATTTGTCGCACAGAAAGTTGCAGGCCAAATATGTGTGACATTTCTGCGACTTTAGCTTCTAGAGCATTTTTACAACATTATACATAGGTGCTGAATACATAAAAAGCGACTGTTCAGCGACAGACAAGTCGCATCGGCTGAAAGTAGGCCAGAATGTCAGTCCATGTTGGAGCAGGTTTAGATACAGTCTAAAGCATAGATCTCAAAGTCTGTGCACAGAATTTAGCAAGGGCCTCGCACCTTCTGATGCATCAGGTAGGTGCACAATAGCATAGCCTAACCCTCTGTACTTTGGTCTATATTGATGCGGGACATAGACAGCCAGCTGATGACCAATCCATTAGTGCAATGGATGGCTGGAAGCATTTGTCTTTGCCTTTGCAATACCACAGAAGCAATGCATGGTCAATGTACAGCAATGACACACCTGTGTGAACAGCCAGGAGACCCCCCCCCCCCCCATGTTATGTTACATAGTTACATAGTTAGTACGGTCGAAAAAAGACATATGTCCATCACGTTCAACCAGGGAATTAAGGGGTAGGGGTGTGGCGCGATATTGGGGAAGGGATGAGATTTTATATTTCTTCATAAGCATTAATCTTATTTTGTCAATTAGGAACATTCAGCACCCACCCGCTATCAAGGCAGCTGCCTATCATGTCATGCCCTACCTGCACAGGTGTGCTGGCTACTCAAATGATCCAATTAAGGAGGCCATTTAGTCAGCAGCAGCAGAAGTCCTGTGCCAGGACGCTCCAACAGGGGCCAGACACAAGCAGAAGCAGAAGCAGCAGAAGCAGCAGCAGCACCACCTTTTGTTTATTGGCTGCAGCAGCAGCAAGGCCCACAGGGCTGGCTAGCTGGCTAGCCAGCAAGCAGGTAGCAATGAAAGTAGGAATCTTTCTTTTTAACCCTGTAAGGGGGTGGTGCACTGTACCCGAAGATACTGCCATATCGGGTCAATGCATAGGGCGACGGAAGCAAGCTTCGAAATCGGCCCCCGTTCTCAAAAATCCATTTAATATATGGTCCCCAGATAGGGGACGTATCAGATATTAAACTGATAAGAACAGATACTACACTTGATCTTAGCCAAAAGGCCGAGAAGCGATAACCGTGAAAGGGGCGGGCCCAACAAGGTCCCCTTCATGGGCACTATCACTGCTTGCTGTCAGGGAGGCTGCCAGACAATTTTCCATGCACACTCTGGGCTGGGGGGCAGTCAACCACCAGTACACACAGCAGAACCTAAACCCATACCATTATTGCTAAGCAGCAAGACAGGGGCCCATTGCACTCCCACGGGGCCTTTTTAAATGCAATCCATAACCCGGATTTGCCAGGAACCCTTCTTACTCCTCCTACTTGCATGTGACACTGGGCTTAGGATCTGCATAGGAAACACACACACAAGCACACACCTACCTTTGTTGCCTGCAGATGCCTCCTTGGCTGTCCCCAAACGGTATCAAACCAACACCCACGGGAAGCTGTAAGCATAGAGGACATGCCTGCACCCCATTGGACTTACCTGTGTGGGTTAAATCCGGGTTATTTGACAACCTATGGCGGTGATGGTTCTGCTCAGGCAGAGCAGTGCTGATGCTCCTCATAAAGCTGTCGCTGCTGTGAAGGTTCTAGGTGACATCACAAATCCCTTTGGTTACATACACAACAAAGCTGGGTTGTTGTTGTTTACACTCTGCAAGGCCTGTGGAAGTGAGTGACATCATAGCACTGTAGTTCTGAGGGTTCAAGATGGATGCAACAATCTCCTGTTGCTTCTATGAAGGCCGTAATAGACGACATCACCAAACAGCTCCATAGTCACATACACAGCAAAGGAGAGATGTTGTTTACACCTAGTGATGTCAGTGGTATTGAGTGACATCACAGCACAGTGCTAAGGCTCCTGGGCCTGGACACAGCAGCGGCTGCAATATCTCAACGGAGAATACGTTTATATCTATGTGTGTGTGCGCATATATATATATATATATATATATATATATATATATATATATATATATATATTCTCCGCCGAAATCACTTTTAAACCCATTTCCACCTTTTTTTCCCTTCTCTTCCTCTTACTTTTTTTTCACGTTTTTTTACGTTTTTCTCCTTTTCGCCTCTTTTCTGGGCGTATTATTCTTCTTTTTCTTCTTTTTTTTCGTCTAATGCATACCCCATCAGTGCAGCAATGCTTATTCAATACCGCCAGCAGATGGAGACACTGGGGGATAATTTTCTAAGGATTTATACTGATTTTTCCTGTCTGAATTTGTCGCACAGAAAGTTGCAGGCCAAATATGTGTGACATTTCTGCGACTTTAGCTTCTAGAGCATTTTTACAACATTATACATAGGTGCTGAATACATAAAAAGCGACTGTTCAGCGACAGACAAGTCGCATCGGCTGAAAGTAGGCCAGAATGTCAGTCCATGTTGGAGCAGGTTTAGATACAGTCTAAAGCATAGATCTCAAAGTCTGTGCACAGAATTTAGCAAGGGCCTCGCACCTTCTGATGCATCAGGTAGGTGCACAATAGCATAGCCTAACCCTCTGTACTTTGGTCTATATTGATGCGGGACATAGACAGCCAGCTGATGACCAATCCATTAGTGCAATGGATGGCTGGAAGCATTTGTCTTTGCCTTTGCAATACCACAGAAGCAATGCATGGTCAATGTACAGCAATGACACACCTGTGTGAACAGCCAGGAGACCCCCCCCCCCCCATGTTATGTTACATAGTTACATAGTTAGTACGGTCGAAAAAAGACATATGTCCATCACGTTCAACCAGGGAATTAAGGGGTAGGGGTGTGGCGCGATATTGGGGAAGGGATGAGATTTTATATTTCTTCATAAGCATTAATCTTATTTTGTCAATTAGGAACATTCAGCACCCACCCGCTATCAAGGCAGCTGCCTATCATGTCATGCCCTACCTGCACAGGTGTGCTGGCTACTCAAATGATCCAATTAAGGAGGCCATTTAGTCAGCAGCAGCAGAAGTCCTGTGCCTGGACGCTCCAACAGGGGCCAGACACAAGCAGAAGCAGAAGCAGCAGAAGCAGCAGCAGCACCACCTTTTGTTTATTGGCTGCAGCAGCAGCAAGGCCCACAGGGCTGGCTAGCTGGCTAGCCAGCAAGCAGGTAGCAATGAAAGTAGGAATCTTTCTTTTTAACCCTGTAAGGGGGTGGTGCACTGTACCCGAAGATACTGCCATATCGGGTCAATGCATAGGGCGACGGAAGCAAGCTTCGAAATCGGCCCCCGTTCTCAAAAATCCATTTAATATATGGTCCCCAGATAGGGGACGTATCAGATATTAAACTGATAAGAACAGATACTACACTTGATCTTAGCCAAAAGGCCGAGAAGCGATAACCGTGAAAGGGGCGGGCCCAACAAGGTCCCCTTCATGGGCACTATCACTGCTTGCTGTCAGGGAGGCTGCCAGACAATTTTCCATGCACACTCTGGGCTGGGGGGCAGTCAACCACCAGTACACACAGCAGAACCTAAACCCATACCATTATTGCTAAGCAGCAAGACAGGGGCCCATTGCACTCCCACGGGGCCTTTTTAAATGCAATCCATAACCCGGATTTGCCAGGAACCCTTCTTACTCCTCCTACTTGCATGTGACACTGGGCTTAGGATCTGCATAGGAAACACACACACAAGCACACACCTACCTTTGTTGCCTGCAGATGCCTCCTTGGCTGTCCCCAAACGGTATCAAACCAACACCCACGGGAAGCTGTAAGCATAGAGGACATGCCTGCACCCCATTGGACTTACCTGTGTGGGTTAAATCCGGGTTATTTGACAACCTATGGCGGTGATGGTTCTGCTCAGGCAGAGCAGTGCTGATGCTCCTCATAAAGCTGTCGCTGCTGTGAAGGTTCTAGGTGACATCACAAATCCCTTTGGTTACATACACAACAAAGCTGGGTTGTTGTTGTTTACACTCTGCAAGGCCTGTGGAAGTGAGTGACATCATAGCACTGTAGTTCTGAGGGTTCAAGATGGATGCAACAATCTCCTGTTGCTTCTATGAAGGCCGTAATAGACGACATCACCAAACAGCTCCATAGTCACATACACAGCAAAGGAGAGATGTTGTTTACACCTAGTGATGTCAGTGGTATTGAGTGACATCACAGCACAGTGCTAAGGCTCCTGGGCCTGGACACAGCAGCGGCTGCAATATCTCAACGGAGAATACGTTTATATCTATGTGTGTGTGTGCGCATATATATATATATATATATATATATATATATATATATCTATATATATTTCTCCGCCGAAATCACTTTTAAACCCATTTCCACCTTTTTTTCCCTTCTCTTCCTCTTACTTTTTTTTCACGTTTTTTTACGTTTTTCTCCTTTTCGCCTCTTTTCTGGGCGTATTATTCTTCTTTTTCTTCTTTTTTTTCGTCTAATGCATACCCCATCAGTGCAGCAATGCTTATTCAATACCGCCAGCAGATGGAGACACTGGGGGATAATTTTCTAAGGATTTATACTGATTTTTCCTGTCTGAATTTGTCGCACAGAAAGTTGCAGGCCAAATATGTGTGACATTTCTGCGACTTTAGCTTCTAGAGCATTTTTACAACATTATACATAGGTGCTGAATACATAAAAAGCGACTGTTCAGCGACAGACAAGTCGCATCGGCTGAAAGTAGGCCAGAATGTCAGTCCATGTTGGAGCAGGTTTAGATACAGTCTAAAGCATAGATCTCAAAGTCTGTGCACAGAATTTAGCAAGGGCCTCGCACCTTCTGATGCATCAGGTAGGTGCACAATAGCATAGCCTAACCCTCTGTACTTTGGTCTATATTGATGCGGGACATAGACAGCCAGCTGATGACCAATCCATTAGTGCAATGGATGGCTGGAAGCATTTGTCTTTGCCTTTGCAATACCACAGAAGCAATGCATGGTCAATGTACAGCAATGACACACCTGTGTGAACAGCCAGGAGACCCCCCCCCCCCATGTTATGTTACATAGTTACATAGTTAGTACGGTCGAAAAAAGACATATGTCCATCACGTTCAACCAGGGAATTAAGGGGTAGGGGTGTGGCGCGATATTGGGGAAGGGATGAGATTTTATATTTCTTCATAAGCATTAATCTTATTTTGTCAATTAGGAACATTCAGCACCCACCCGCTATCAAGGCAGCTGCCTATCATGTCATGCCCTACCTGCACAGGTGTGCTGGCTACTCAAATGATCCAATTAAGGAGGCCATTTAGTCAGCAGCAGCAGAAGTCCTGTGCCTGGACGCTCCAACAGGGGCCAGACACAAGCAGAAGCAGAAGCAGCAGAAGCAGCAGCAGCACCACCTTTTGTTTATTGGCTGCAGCAGCAGCAAGGCCCACAGGGCTGGCTAGCTGGCTAGCCAGCAAGCAGGTAGCAATGAAAGTAGGAATCTTTCTTTTTAACCCTGTAAGGGGGTGGTGCACTGTACCCGAAGATACTGCCATATCGGGTCAATGCATAGGGCGACGGAAGCAAGCTTCGAAATCGGCCCCCGTTCTCAAAAATCCATTTAATATATGGTCCCCAGATAGGGGACGTATCAGATATTAAACTGATAAGAACAGATACTACACTTGATCTTAGCCAAAAGGCCGAGAAGCGATAACCGTGAAAGGGGCGGGCCCAACAAGGTCCCCTTCATGGGCACTATCACTGCTTGCTGTCAGGGAGGCTGCCAGACAATTTTCCATGCACACTCTGGGCTGGGGGGCAGTCAACCACCAGTACACACAGCAGAACCTAAACCCATACCATTATTGCTAAGCAGCAAGACAGGGGCCCATTGCACTCCCACGGGGCCTTTTTAAATGCAATCCATAACCCGGATTTGCCAGGAACCCTTCTTACTCCTCCTACTTGCATGTGACACTGGGCTTAGGATCTGCATAGGAAACACACACACAAGCACACACCTACCTTTGTTGCCTGCAGATGCCTCCTTGGCTGTCCCCAAACGGTATCAAACCAACACCCACGGGAAGCTGTAAGCATAGAGGACATGCCTGCACCCCATTGGACTTACCTGTGTGGGTTAAATCCGGGTTATTTGACAACCTATGGCGGTGATGGTTCTGCTCAGGCAGAGCAGTGCTGATGCTCCTCATAAAGCTGTCGCTGCTGTGAAGGTTCTAGGTGACATCACAAATCCCTTTGGTTACATACACAACAAAGCTGGGTTGTTGTTGTTTACACTCTGCAAGGCCTGTGGAAGTGAGTGACATCATAGCACTGTAGTTCTGAGGGTTCAAGATGGATGCAACAATCTCCTGTTGCTTCTATGAAGGCCGTAATAGACGACATCACCAAACAGCTCCATAGTCACATACACAGCAAAGGAGAGATGTTGTTTACACCTAGTGATGTCAGTGGTATTGAGTGACATCACAGCACAGTGCTAAGGCTCCTGGGCCTGGACACAGCAGCGGCTGCAATATCTCAACGGAGAATACGTTTATATCTATGTGTGTGTGTGCGCATATATATATATATATATATATATATATATATATATATATATATATATTTCTCCGCCGAAATCACTTTTAAACCCATTTCCACCTTTTTTTCCCTTCTCTTCCTCTTACTTTTTTTTCACGTTTTTTTACGTTTTTCTCCTTTTCGCCTCTTTTCTGGGCGTATTATTCTTCTTTTTCTTCTTTTTTTTCGTCTAATGCATACCCCATCAGTGCAGCAATGCTTATTCAATACCGCCAGCAGATGGAGACACTGGGGGATAATTTTCTAAGGATTTATACTGATTTTTCCTGTCTGAATTTGTCGCACAGAAAGTTGCAGGCCAAATATGTGTGACATTTCTGCGACTTTAGCTTCTAGAGCATTTTTACAACATTATACATAGGTGCTGAATACATAAAAAGCGACTGTTCAGCGACAGACAAGTCGCATCGGCTGAAAGTAGGCCAGAATGTCAGTCCATGTTGGAGCAGGTTTAGATACAGTCTAAAGCATAGATCTCAAAGTCTGTGCACAGAATTTAGCAAGGGCCTCGCACCTTCTGATGCATCAGGTAGGTGCACAATAGCATAGCCTAACCCTCTGTACTTTGGTCTATATTGATGCGGGACATAGACAGCCAGCTGATGACCAATCCATTAGTGCAATGGATGGCTGGAAGCATTTGTCTTTGCCTTTGCAATACCACAGAAGCAATGCATGGTCAATGTACAGCAATGACACACCTGTGTGAACAGCCAGGAGACCCCCCCCCCCCCATGTTATGTTACATAGTTACATAGTTAGTACGGTCGAAAAAAGACATATGTCCATCACGTTCAACCAGGGAATTAAGGGGTAGGGGTGTGGCGCGATATTGGGGAAGGGATGAGATTTTATATTTCTTCATAAGCATTAATCTTATTTTGTCAATTAGGAACATTCAGCACCCACCCGCTATCAAGGCAGCTGCCTATCATGTCATGCCCTACCTGCACAGGTGTGCTGGCTACTCAAATGATCCAATTAAGGAGGCCATTTAGTCAGCAGCAGCAGAAGTCCTGTGCCTGGACGCTCCAACAGGGGCCAGACACAAGCAGAAGCAGAAGCAGCAGAAGCAGCAGCAGCACCACCTTTTGTTTATTGGCTGCAGCAGCAGCAAGGCCCACAGGGCTGGCTAGCTGGCTAGCCAGCAAGCAGGTAGCAATGAAAGTAGGAATCTTTCTTTTTAACCCTGTAAGGGGGTGGTGCACTGTACCCGAAGATACTGCCATATCGGGTCAATGCATAGGGCGACGGAAGCAAGCTTCGAAATCGGCCCCCGTTCTCAAAAATCCATTTAATATATGGTCCCCAGATAGGGGACGTATCAGATATTAAACTGATAAGAACAGATACTACACTTGATCTTAGCCAAAAGGCCGAGAAGCGATAACCGTGAAAGGGGCGGGCCCAACAAGGTCCCCTTCATGGGCACTATCACTGCTTGCTGTCAGGGAGGCTGCCAGACAATTTTCCATGCACACTCTGGGCTGGGGGGCAGTCAACCACCAGTACACACAGCAGAACCTAAACCCATACCATTATTGCTAAGCAGCAAGACAGGGGCCCATTGCACTCCCACGGGGCCTTTTTAAATGCAATCCATAACCCGGATTTGCCAGGAACCCTTCTTACTCCTCCTACTTGCATGTGACACTGGGCTTAGGATCTGCATAGGAAACACACACACAAGCACACACCTACCTTTGTTGCCTGCAGATGCCTCCTTGGCTGTCCCCAAACGGTATCAAACCAACACCCACGGGAAGCTGTAAGCATAGAGGACATGCCTGCACCCCATTGGACTTACCTGTGTGGGTTAAATCCGGGTTATTTGACAACCTATGGCGGTGATGGTTCTGCTCAGGCAGAGCAGTGCTGATGCTCCTCATAAAGCTGTCGCTGCTGTGAAGGTTCTAGGTGACATCACAAATCCCTTTGGTTACATACACAACAAAGCTGGGTTGTTGTTGTTTACACTCTGCAAGGCCTGTGGAAGTGAGTGACATCATAGCACTGTAGTTCTGAGGGTTCAAGATGGATGCAACAATCTCCTGTTGCTTCTATGAAGGCCGTAATAGACGACATCACCAAACAGCTCCATAGTCACATACACAGCAAAGGAGAGATGTTGTTTACACCTAGTGATGTCAGTGGTATTGAGTGACATCACAGCACAGTGCTAAGGCTCCTGGGCCTGGACACAGCAGCGGCTGCAATATCTCAACGGAGAATACGTTTATATCTATGTGTGTGTGTGCGCATATATATATATATATATATATATATATATATATATATATATATATATATTTCTCCGCCGAAATCACTTTTAAACCCATTTCCACCTTTTTTTCCCTTCTCTTCCTCTTACTTTTTTTTCACGTTTTTTTACGTTTTTCTCCTTTTCGCCTCTTTTCTGGGCGTATTATTCTTCTTTTTCTTCTTTTTTTTCGTCTAATGCATACCCCATCAGTGCAGCAATGCTTATTCAATACCGCCAGCAGATGGAGACACTGGGGGATAATTTTCTAAGGATTTATACTGATTTTTCCTGTCTGAATTTGTCGCACAGAAAGTTGCAGGCCAAATATGTGTGACATTTCTGCGACTTTAGCTTCTAGAGCATTTTTACAACATTATACATAGGTGCTGAATACATAAAAAGCGACTGTTCAGCGACAGACAAGTCGCATCGGCTGAAAGTAGGCCAGAATGTCAGTCCATGTTGGAGCAGGTTTAGATACAGTCTAAAGCATAGATCTCAAAGTCTGTGCACAGAATTTAGCAAGGGCCTCGCACCTTCTGATGCATCAGGTAGGTGCACAATAGCATAGCCTAACCCTCTGTACTTTGGTCTATATTGATGCGGGACATAGACAGCCAGCTGATGACCAATCCATTAGTGCAATGGATGGCTGGAAGCATTTGTCTTTGCCTTTGCAATACCACAGAAGCAATGCATGGTCAATGTACAGCAATGACACACCTGTGTGAACAGCCAGGAGACCCCCCCCCCCCCATGTTATGTTACATAGTTACATAGTTAGTACGGTCGAAAAAAGACATATGTCCATCACGTTCAACCAGGGAATTAAGGGGTAGGGGTGTGGCGCGATATTGGGGAAGGGATGAGATTTTATATTTCTTCATAAGCATTAATCTTATTTTGTCAATTAGGAACATTCAGCACCCACCCGCTATCAAGGCAGCTGCCTATCATGTCATCCTACCTGCACAGGTGTGCTGGCTACTCAAATGATCCAATTAAGGAGGCCATTTAGTCAGCAGCAGCAGAAGTCCTGTGCCTGGACGCTCCAACAGGGGCCAGACACAAGCAGAAGCAGAAGCAGCAGAAGCAGCAGCAGCACCACCTTTTGTTTATTGGCTGCAGCAGCAGCAAGGCCCACAGGGCTGGCTAGCTGGCTAGCCAGCAAGCAGGTAGCAATGAAAGTAGGAATCTTTCTTTTTAACCCTGTAAGGGGGTGGTGCACTGTACCCGAAGATACTGCCATATCGGGTCAATGCATAGGGCGACGGAAGCAAGCTTCGAAATCGGCCCCCGTTCTCAAAAATCCATTTAATATATGGTCCCCAGATAGGGGACGTATCAGATATTAAACTGATAAGAACAGATACTACACTTGATCTTAGCCAAAAGGCCGAGAAGCGATAACCGTGAAAGGGGCGGGCCCAACAAGGTCCCCTTCATGGGCACTATCACTGCTTGCTGTCAGGGAGGCTGCCAGACAATTTTCCATGCACACTCTGGGCTGGGGGGCAGTCAACCACCAGTACACACAGCAGAACCTAAACCCATACCATTATTGCTAAGCAGCAAGACAGGGGCCCATTGCACTCCCACGGGGCCTTTTTAAATGCAATCCATAACCCGGATTTGCCAGGAACCCTTCTTACTCCTCCTACTTGCATGTGACACTGGGCTTAGGATCTGCATAGGAAACACACACACAAGCACACACCTACCTTTGTTGCCTGCAGATGCCTCCTTGGCTGTCCCCAAACGGTATCAAACCAACACCCACGGGAAGCTGTAAGCATAGAGGACATGCCTGCACCCCATTGGACTTACCTGTGTGGGTTAAATCCGGGTTATTTGACAACCTATGGCGGTGATGGTTCTGCTCAGGCAGAGCAGTGCTGATGCTCCTCATAAAGCTGTCGCTGCTGTGAAGGTTCTAGGTGACATCACAAATCCCTTTGGTTACATACACAACAAAGCTGGGTTGTTGTTGTTTACACTCTGCAAGGCCTGTGGAAGTGAGTGACATCATAGCACTGTAGTTCTGAGGGTTCAAGATGGATGCAACAATCTCCTGTTGCTTCTATGAAGGCCGTAATAGACGACATCACCAAACAGCTCCATAGTCACATACACAGCAAAGGAGAGATGTTGTTTACACCTAGTGATGTCAGTGGTATTGAGTGACATCACAGCACAGTGCTAAGGCTCCTGGGCCTGGACACAGCAGCGGCTGCAATATCTCAACGGAGAATACGTTTATATCTATGTGTGTGTGTGCGCATATATATATATATATATATATATATATATATATATATATATATATATTTCTCCGCCGAAATCACTTTTAAACCCATTTCCACCTTTTTTTCCCTTCTCTTCCTCTTACTTTTTTTTCACGTTTTTTTACGTTTTTCTCCTTTTCGCCTCTTTTCTGGGCGTATTATTCTTCTTTTTCTTCTTTTTTTTCGTCTAATGCATACCCCATCAGTGCAGCAATGCTTATTCAATACCGCCAGCAGATGGAGACACTGGGGGATAATTTTCTAAGGATTTATACTGATTTTTCCTGTCTGAATTTGTCGCACAGAAAGTTGCAGGCCAAATATGTGTGACATTTCTGCGACTTTAGCTTCTAGAGCATTTTTACAACATTATACATAGGTGCTGAATACATAAAAAGCGACTGTTCAGCGACAGACAAGTCGCATCGGCTGAAAGTAGGCCAGAATGTCAGTCCATGTTGGAGCAGGTTTAGATACAGTCTAAAGCATAGATCTCAAAGTCTGTGCACAGAATTTAGCAAGGGCCTCGCACCTTCTGATGCATCAGGTAGGTGCACAATAGCATAGCCTAACCCTCTGTACTTTGGTCTATATTGATGCGGGACATAGACAGCCAGCTGATGACCAATCCATTAGTGCAATGGATGGCTGGAAGCATTTGTCTTTGCCTTTGCAATACCACAGAAGCAATGCATGGTCAATGTACAGCAATGACACACCTGTGTGAACAGCCAGGAGACCCCCCCCCCCCCATGTTATGTTACATAGTTACATAGTTAGTACGGTCGAAAAAAGACATATGTCCATCACGTTCAACCAGGGAATTAAGGGGTAGGGGTGTGGCGCGATATTGGGGAAGGGATGAGATTTTATATTTCTTCATAAGCATTAATCTTATTTTGTCAATTAGGAACATTCAGCACCCACCCGCTATCAAGGCAGCTGCCTATCATGTCATGCCCTACCTGCACAGGTGTGCTGGCTACTCAAATGATCCAATTAAGGAGGCCATTTAGTCAGCAGCAGCAGAAGTCCTGTGCCTGGACGCTCCAACAGGGGCCAGACACAAGCAGAAGCAGAAGCAGCAGAAGCAGCAGCAGCACCACCTTTTGTTTATTGGCTGCAGCAGCAGCAAGGCCCACAGGGCTGGCTAGCTGGCTAGCCAGCAAGCAGGTAGCAATGAAAGTAGGAATCTTTCTTTTTAACCCTGTAAGGGGGTGGTGCACTGTACCCGAAGATACTGCCATATCGGGTCAATGCATAGGGCGACGGAAGCAAGCTTCGAAATCGGCCCCCGTTCTCAAAAATCCATTTAATATATGGTCCCCAGATAGGGGACGTATCAGATATTAAACTGATAAGAACAGATACTACACTTGATCTTAGCCAAAAGGCCGAGAAGCGATAACCGTGAAAGGGGCGGGCCCAACAAGGTCCCCTTCATGGGCACTATCACTGCTTGCTGTCAGGGAGGCTGCCAGACAATTTTCCATGCACACTCTGGGCTGGGGGGCAGTCAACCACCAGTACACACAGCAGAACCTAAACCCATACCATTATTGCTAAGCAGCAAGACAGGGGCCCATTGCACTCCCACGGGGCCTTTTTAAATGCAATCCATAACCCGGATTTGCCAGGAACCCTTCTTACTCCTCCTACTTGCATGTGACACTGGGCTTAGGATCTGCATAGGAAACACACACACAAGCACACACCTACCTTTGTTGCCTGCAGATGCCTCCTTGGCTGTCCCCAAACGGTATCAAACCAACACCCACGGGAAGCTGTAAGCATAGAGGACATGCCTGCACCCCATTGGACTTACCTGTGTGGGTTAAATCCGGGTTATTTGACAACCTATGGCGGTGATGGTTCTGCTCAGGCAGAGCAGTGCTGATGCTCCTCATAAAGCTGTCGCTGCTGTGAAGGTTCTAGGTGACATCACAAATCCCTTTGGTTACATACACAACAAAGCTGGGTTGTTGTTGTTTACACTCTGCAAGGCCTGTGGAAGTGAGTGACATCATAGCACTGTAGTTCTGAGGGTTCAAGATGGATGCAACAATCTCCTGTTGCTTCTATGAAGGCCGTAATAGACGACATCACCAAACAGCTCCATAGTCACATACACAGCAAAGGAGAGATGTTGTTTACACCTAGTGATGTCAGTGGTATTGAGTGACATCACAGCACAGTGCTAAGGCTCCTGGGCCTGGACACAGCAGCGGCTGCAATATCTCAACGGAGAATACGTTTATATCTATGTGTGTGTGTGCGCATATATATATATATATATATATATATATATATATATATATATATATATTCTCCGCCGAAATCACTTTTAAACCCATTTCCACCTTTTTTTCCCTTCTCTTCCTCTTACTTTTTTTTCACGTTTTTTTACGTTTTTCTCCTTTTCGCCTCTTTTCTGGGCGTATTATTCTTCTTTTTCTTCTTTTTTTTCGTCTAATGCATACCCCATCAGTGCAGCAATGCTTATTCAATACCGCCAGCAGATGGAGACACTGGGGGATAATTTTCTAAGGATTTATACTGATTTTTCCTGTCTGAATTTGTCGCACAGAAAGTTGCAGGCCAAATATGTGTGACATTTCTGCGACTTTAGCTTCTAGAGCATTTTTACAACATTATACATAGGTGCTGAATACATAAAAAGCGACTGTTCAGCGACAGACAAGTCGCATCGGCTGAAAGTAGGCCAGAATGTCAGTCCATGTTGGAGCAGGTTTAGATACAGTCTAAAGCATAGATCTCAAAGTCTGTGCACAGAATTTAGCAAGGGCCTCGCACCTTCTGATGCATCAGGTAGGTGCACAATAGCATAGCCTAACCCTCTGTACTTTGGTCTATATTGATGCGGGACATAGACAGCCAGCTGATGACCAATCCATTAGTGCAATGGATGGCTGGAAGCATTTGTCTTTGCCTTTGCAATACCACAGAAGCAATGCATGGTCAATGTACAGCAATGACACACCTGTGTGAACAGCCAGGAGACCCCCCCCCCCCCCATGTTATGTTACATAGTTACATAGTTAGTACGGTCGAAAAAAGACATATGTCCATCACGTTCAACCAGGGAATTAAGGGGTAGGGGTGTGGCGCGATATTGGGGAAGGGATGAGATTTTATATTTCTTCATAAGCATTAATCTTATTTTGTCAATTAGGAACATTCAGCACCCACCCGCTATCAAGGCAGCTGCCTATCATGTCATGCCCTACCTGCACAGGTGTGCTGGCTACTCAAATGATCCAATTAAGGAGGCCATTTAGTCAGCAGCAGCAGAAGTCCTGTGCCTGGACGCTCCAACAGGGGCCAGACACAAGCAGAAGCAGAAGCAGCAGAAGCAGCAGCAGCACCACCTTTTGTTTATTGGCTGCAGCAGCAGCAAGGCCCACAGGGCTGGCTAGCTGGCTAGCCAGCAAGCAGGTAGCAATGAAAGTAGGAATCTTTCTTTTTAACCCTGTAAGGGGGTGGTGCACTGTACCCGAAGATACTGCCATATCGGGTCAATGCATAGGGCGACGGAAGCAAGCTTCGAAATCGGCCCCCGTTCTCAAAAATCCATTTAATATATGGTCCCCAGATAGGGGACGTATCAGATATTAAACTGATAAGAACAGATACTACACTTGATCTTAGCCAAAAGGCCGAGAAGCGATAACCGTGAAAGGGGCGGGCCCAACAAGGTCCCCTTCATGGGCACTATCACTGCTTGCTGTCAGGGAGGCTGCCAGACAATTTTCCATGCACACTCTGGGCTGGGGGGCAGTCAACCACCAGTACACACAGCAGAACCTAAACCCATACCATTATTGCTAAGCAGCAAGACAGGGGCCCATTGCACTCCCACGGGGCCTTTTTAAATGCAATCCATAACCCGGATTTGCCAGGAACCCTTCTTACTCCTCCTACTTGCATGTGACACTGGGCTTAGGATCTGCATAGGAAACACACACACAAGCACACACCTACCTTTGTTGCCTGCAGATGCCTCCTTGGCTGTCCCCAAACGGTATCAAACCAACACCCACGGGAAGCTGTAAGCATAGAGGACATGCCTGCACCCCATTGGACTTACCTGTGTGGGTTAAATCCGGGTTATTTGACAACCTATGGCGGTGATGGTTCTGCTCAGGCAGAGCAGTGCTGATGCTCCTCATAAAGCTGTCGCTGCTGTGAAGGTTCTAGGTGACATCACAAATCCCTTTGGTTACATACACAACAAAGCTGGGTTGTTGTTGTTTACACTCTGCAAGGCCTGTGGAAGTGAGTGACATCATAGCACTGTAGTTCTGAGGGTTCAAGATGGATGCAACAATCTCCTGTTGCTTCTATGAAGGCCGTAATAGACGACATCACCAAACAGCTCCATAGTCACATACACAGCAAAGGAGAGATGTTGTTTACACCTAGTGATGTCAGTGGTATTGAGTGACATCACAGCACAGTGCTAAGGCTCCTGGGCCTGGACACAGCAGCGGCTGCAATATCTCAACGGAGAATACGTTTATATCTATGTGTGTGTGTGCGCATATATATATATATATATATATATATATATATATATATATATATATTCTCCGCCGAAATCACTTTTAAACCCATTTCCACCTTTTTTTCCCTTCTCTTCCTCTTACTTTTTTTTCACGTTTTTTTACGTTTTTCTCCTTTTCGCCTCTTTTCTGGGCGTATTATTCTTCTTTTTCTTCTTTTTTTTCGTCTAATGCATACCCCATCAGTGCAGCAATGCTTATTCAATACCGCCAGCAGATGGAGACACTGGGGGATAATTTTCTAAGGATTTATACTGATTTTTCCTGTCTGAATTTGTCGCACAGAAAGTTGCAGGCCAAATATGTGTGACATTTCTGCGACTTTAGCTTCTAGAGCATTTTTACAACATTATACATAGGTGCTGAATACATAAAAAGCGACTGTTCAGCGACAGACAAGTCGCATCGGCTGAAAGTAGGCCAGAATGTCAGTCCATGTTGGAGCAGGTTTAGATACAGTCTAAAGCATAGATCTCAAAGTCTGTGCACAGAATTTAGCAAGGGCCTCGCACCTTCTGATGCATCAGGTAGGTGCACAATAGCATAGCCTAACCCTCTGTACTTTGGTCTATATTGATGCGGGACATAGACAGCCAGCTGATGACCAATCCATTAGTGCAATGGATGGCTGGAAGCATTTGTCTTTGCCTTTGCAATACCACAGAAGCAATGCATGGTCAATGTACAGCAATGACACACCTGTGTGAACAGCCAGGAGACCCCCCCCCCCCCCATGTTATGTTACATAGTTACATAGTTAGTACGGTCGAAAAAAGACATATGTCCATCACGTTCAACCAGGGAATTAAGGGGTAGGGGTGTGGCGCGATATTGGGGAAGGGATGAGATTTTATATTTCTTCATAAGCATTAATCTTATTTTGTCAATTAGGAACATTCAGCACCCACCCGCTATCAAGGCAGCTGCCTATCATGTCATGCCCTACCTGCACAGGTGTGCTGGCTACTCAAATGATCCAATTAAGGAGGCCATTTAGTCAGCAGCAGCAGAAGTCCTGTGCCTGGACGCTCCAACAGGGGCCAGACACAAGCAGAAGCAGAAGCAGCAGAAGCAGCAGCAGCACCACCTTTTGTTTATTGGCTGCAGCAGCAGCAAGGCCCACAGGGCTGGCTAGCTGGCTAGCCAGCAAGCAGGTAGCAATGAAAGTAGGAATCTTTCTTTTTAACCCTGTAAGGGGGTGGTGCACTGTACCCGAAGATACTGCCATATCGGGTCAATGCATAGGGCGACGGAAGCAAGCTTCGAAATCGGCCCCCGTTCTCAAAAATCCATTTAATATATGGTCCCCAGATAGGGGACGTATCAGATATTAAACTGATAAGAACAGATACTACACTTGATCTTAGCCAAAAGGCCGAGAAGCGATAACCGTGAAAGGGGCGGGCCCAACAAGGTCCCCTTCATGGGCACTATCACTGCTTGCTGTCAGGGAGGCTGCCAGACAATTTTCCATGCACACTCTGGGCTGGGGGGCAGTCAACCACCAGTACACACAGCAGAACCTAAACCCATACCATTATTGCTAAGCAGCAAGACAGGGGCCCATTGCACTCCCACGGGGCCTTTTTAAATGCAATCCATAACCCGGATTTGCCAGGAACCCTTCTTACTCCTCCTACTTGCATGTGACACTGGGCTTAGGATCTGCATAGGAAACACACACACAAGCACACACCTACCTTTGTTGCCTGCAGATGCCTCCTTGGCTGTCCCCAAACGGTATCAAACCAACACCCACGGGAAGCTGTAAGCATAGAGGACATGCCTGCACCCCATTGGACTTACCTGTGTGGGTTAAATCCGGGTTATTTGACAACCTATGGCGGTGATGGTTCTGCTCAGGCAGAGCAGTGCTGATGCTCCTCATAAAGCTGTCGCTGCTGTGAAGGTTCTAGGTGACATCACAAATCCCTTTGGTTACATACACAACAAAGCTGGGTTGTTGTTGTTTACACTCTGCAAGGCCTGTGGAAGTGAGTGACATCATAGCACTGTAGTTCTGAGGGTTCAAGATGGATGCAACAATCTCCTGTTGCTTCTATGAAGGCCGTAATAGACGACATCACCAAACAGCTCCATAGTCACATACACAGCAAAGGAGAGATGTTGTTTACACCTAGTGATGTCAGTGGTATTGAGTGACATCACAGCACAGTGCTAAGGCTCCTGGGCCTGGACACAGCAGCGGCTGCAATATCTCAACGGAGAATACGTTTATATCTATGTGTGTGTGTGCGCATATATATATATATATATATATATATATATATATATATATATATATTTCTCCGCCGAAATCACTTTTAAACCCATTTCCACCTTTTTTTCCCTTCTCTTCCTCTTACTTTTTTTTCACGTTTTTTTACGTTTTTCTCCTTTTCGCCTCTTTTCTGGGCGTATTATTCTTCTTTTTCTTCTTTTTTTTCGTCTAATGCATACCCCATCAGTGCAGCAATGCTTATTCAATACCGCCAGCAGATGGAGACACTGGGGGATAATTTTCTAAGGATTTATACTGATTTTTCCTGTCTGAATTTGTCGCACAGAAAGTTGCAGGCCAAATATGTGTGACATTTCTGCGACTTTAGCTTCTAGAGCATTTTTACAACATTATACATAGGTGCTGAATACATAAAAAGCGACTGTTCAGCGACAGACAAGTCGCATCGGCTGAAAGTAGGCCAGAATGTCAGTCCATGTTGGAGCAGGTTTAGATACAGTCTAAAGCATAGATCTCAAAGTCTGTGCACAGAATTTAGCAAGGGCCTCGCACCTTCTGATGCATCAGGTAGGTGCACAATAGCATAGCCTAACCCTCTGTACTTTGGTCTATATTGATGCGGGACATAGACAGCCAGCTGATGACCAATCCATTAGTGCAATGGATGGCTGGAAGCATTTGTCTTTGCCTTTGCAATACCACAGAAGCAATGCATGGTCAATGTACAGCAATGACACACCTGTGTGAACAGCCAGGAGACCCCCCCCCCCCCCATGTTATGTTACATAGTTACATAGTTAGTACGGTCGAAAAAAGACATATGTCCATCACGTTCAACCAGGGAATTAAGGGGTAGGGGTGTGGCGCGATATTGGGGAAGGGATGAGATTTTATATTTCTTCATAAGCATTAATCTTATTTTGTCAATTAGGAACATTCAGCACCCACCCGCTATCAAGGCAGCTGCCTATCATGTCATGCCCTACCTGCACAGGTGTGCTGGCTACTCAAATGATCCAATTAAGGAGGCCATTTAGTCAGCAGCAGCAGAAGTCCTGTGCCTGGACGCTCCAACAGGGGCCAGACACAAGCAGAAGCAGAAGCAGCAGAAGCAGCAGCAGCACCACCTTTTGTTTATTGGCTGCAGCAGCAGCAAGGCCCACAGGGCTGGCTAGCTGGCTAGCCAGCAAGCAGGTAGCAATGAAAGTAGGAATCTTTCTTTTTAACCCTGTAAGGGGGTGGTGCACTGTACCCGAAGATACTGCCATATCGGGTCAATGCATAGGGCGACGGAAGCAAGCTTCGAAATCGGCCCCCGTTCTCAAAAATCCATTTAATATATGGTCCCCAGATAGGGGACGTATCAGATATTAAACTGATAAGAACAGATACTACACTTGATCTTAGCCAAAAGGCCGAGAAGCGATAACCGTGAAAGGGGCGGGCCCAACAAGGTCCCCTTCATGGGCACTATCACTGCTTGCTGTCAGGGAGGCTGCCAGACAATTTTCCATGCACACTCTGGGCTGGGGGGCAGTCAACCACCAGTACACACAGCAGAACCTAAACCCATACCATTATTGCTAAGCAGCAAGACAGGGGCCCATTGCACTCCCACGGGGCCTTTTTAAATGCAATCCATAACCCGGATTTGCCAGGAACCCTTCTTACTCCTCCTACTTGCATGTGACACTGGGCTTAGGATCTGCATAGGAAACACACACACAAGCACACACCTACCTTTGTTGCCTGCAGATGCCTCCTTGGCTGTCCCCAAACGGTATCAAACCAACACCCACGGGAAGCTGTAAGCATAGAGGACATGCCTGCACCCCATTGGACTTACCTGTGTGGGTTAAATCCGGGTTATTTGACAACCTATGGCGGTGATGGTTCTGCTCAGGCAGAGCAGTGCTGATGCTCCTCATAAAGCTGTCGCTGCTGTGAAGGTTCTAGGTGACATCACAAATCCCTTTGGTTACATACACAACAAAGCTGGGTTGTTGTTGTTTACACTCTGCAAGGCCTGTGGAAGTGAGTGACATCATAGCACTGTAGTTCTGAGGGTTCAAGATGGATGCAACAATCTCCTGTTGCTTCTATGAAGGCCGTAATAGACGACATCACCAAACAGCTCCATAGTCACATACACAGCAAAGGAGAGATGTTGTTTACACCTAGTGATGTCAGTGGTATTGAGTGACATCACAGCACAGTGCTAAGGCTCCTGGGCCTGGACACAGCAGCGGCTGCAATATCTCAACGGAGAATACGTTTATATCTATGTGTGTGTGTGCGCATATATATATATATATATATATATATATATATATATATATATATATTTCTCCGCCGAAATCACTTTTAAACCCATTTCCACCTTTTTTTCCCTTCTCTTCCTCTTACTTTTTTTTCACGTTTTTTTACGTTTTTCTCCTTTTCGCCTCTTTTCTGGGCGTATTATTCTTCTTTTTCTTCTTTTTTTTCGTCTAATGCATACCCCATCAGTGCAGCAATGCTTATTCAATACCGCCAGCAGATGGAGACACTGGGGGATAATTTTCTAAGGATTTATACTGATTTTTCCTGTCTGAATTTGTCGCACAGAAAGTTGCAGGCCAAATATGTGTGACATTTCTGCGACTTTAGCTTCTAGAGCATTTTTACAACATTATACATAGGTGCTGAATACATAAAAAGCGACTGTTCAGCGACAGACAAGTCGCATCGGCTGAAAGTAGGCCAGAATGTCAGTCCATGTTGGAGCAGGTTTAGATACAGTCTAAAGCATAGATCTCAAAGTCTGTGCACAGAATTTAGCAAGGGCCTCGCACCTTCTGATGCATCAGGTAGGTGCACAATAGCATAGCCTAACCCTCTGTACTTTGGTCTATATTGATGCGGGACATAGACAGCCAGCTGATGACCAATCCATTAGTGCAATGGATGGCTGGAAGCATTTGTCTTTGCCTTTGCAATACCACAGAAGCAATGCATGGTCAATGTACAGCAATGACACACCTGTGTGAACAGCCAGGAGACCCCCCCCCCCCCCCCATGTTATGTTACATAGTTACATAGTTAGTACGGTCGAAAAAAGACATATGTCCATCACGTTCAACCAGGGAATTAAGGGGTAGGGGTGTGGCGCGATATTGGGGAAGGGATGAGATTTTATATTTCTTCATAAGCATTAATCTTATTTTGTCAATTAGGAACATTCAGCACCCACCCGCTATCAAGGCAGCTGCCTATCATGTCATGCCCTACCTGCACAGGTGTGCTGGCTACTCAAATGATCCAATTAAGGAGGCCATTTAGTCAGCAGCAGCAGAAGTCCTGTGCCTGGACGCTCCAACAGGGGCCAGACACAAGCAGAAGCAGAAGCAGCAGAAGCAGCAGCAGCACCACCTTTTGTTTATTGGCTGCAGCAGCAGCAAGGCCCACAGGGCTGGCTAGCTGGCTAGCCAGCAAGCAGGTAGCAATGAAAGTAGGAATCTTTCTTTTTAACCCTGTAAGGGGGTGGTGCACTGTACCCGAAGATACTGCCATATCGGGTCAATGCATAGGGCGACGGAAGCAAGCTTCGAAATCGGCCCCCGTTCTCAAAAATCCATTTAATATATGGTCCCCAGATAGGGGACGTATCAGATATTAAACTGATAAGAACAGATACTACACTTGATCTTAGCCAAAAGGCCGAGAAGCGATAACCGTGAAAGGGGCGGGCCCAACAAGGTCCCCTTCATGGGCACTATCACTGCTTGCTGTCAGGGAGGCTGCCAGACAATTTTCCATGCACACTCTGGGCTGGGGGGCAGTCAACCACCAGTACACACAGCAGAACCTAAACCCATACCATTATTGCTAAGCAGCAAGACAGGGGCCCATTGCACTCCCACGGGGCCTTTTTAAATGCAATCCATAACCCGGATTTGCCAGGAACCCTTCTTACTCCTCCTACTTGCATGTGACACTGGGCTTAGGATCTGCATAGGAAACACACACACAAGCACACACCTACCTTTGTTGCCTGCAGATGCCTCCTTGGCTGTCCCCAAACGGTATCAAACCAACACCCACGGGAAGCTGTAAGCATAGAGGACATGCCTGCACCCCATTGGACTTACCTGTGTGGGTTAAATCCGGGTTATTTGACAACCTATGGCGGTGATGGTTCTGCTCAGGCAGAGCAGTGCTGATGCTCCTCATAAAGCTGTCGCTGCTGTGAAGGTTCTAGGTGACATCACAAATCCCTTTGGTTACATACACAACAAAGCTGGGTTGTTGTTGTTTACACTCTGCAAGGCCTGTGGAAGTGAGTGACATCATAGCACTGTAGTTCTGAGGGTTCAAGATGGATGCAACAATCTCCTGTTGCTTCTATGAAGGCCGTAATAGACGACATCACCAAACAGCTCCATAGTCACATACACAGCAAAGGAGAGATGTTGTTTACACCTAGTGATGTCAGTGGTATTGAGTGACATCACAGCACAGTGCTAAGGCTCCTGGGCCTGGACACAGCAGCGGCTGCAATATCTCAACGGAGAATACGTTTATATCTATGTGTGTGTGTGCGCATATATATATATATATATATATATATATATATATATATATATATATTCTCCGCCGAAATCACTTTTAAACCCATTTCCACCTTTTTTTCCCTTCTCTTCCTCTTACTTTTTTTTCACGTTTTTTTACGTTATTCTCCTTTTCGCCTCTTTTCTGGGCGTATTATTCTTCTTTTTCTTCTTTTTTTTCGTCTAATGCATACCCCATCAGTGCAGCAATGCTTATTCAATACCGCCAGCAGATGGAGACACTGGGGGATAATTTTCTAAGGATTTATACTGATTTTTCCTGTCTGAATTTGTCGCACAGAAAGTTGCAGGCCAAATATGTGTGACATTTCTGCGACTTTAGCTTCTAGAGCATTTTTACAACATTATACATAGGTGCTGAATACATAAAAAGCGACTGTTCAGCGACAGACAAGTCGCATCGGCTGAAAGTAGGCCAGAATGTCAGTCCATGTTGGAGCAGGTTTAGATACAGTCTAAAGCATAGATCTCAAAGTCTGTGCACAGAATTTAGCAAGGGCCTCGCACCTTCTGATGCATCAGGTAGGTGCACAATAGCATAGCCTAACCCTCTGTACTTTGGTCTATATTGATGCGGGACATAGACAGCCAGCTGATGACCAATCCATTAGTGCAATGGATGGCTGGAAGCATTTGTCTTTGCCTTTGCAATACCACAGAAGCAATGCATGGTCAATGTACAGCAATGACACACCTGTGTGAACAGCCAGGAGACCCCCCCCCCCCCATGTTATGTTACATAGTTACATAGTTAGTACGGTCGAAAAAAGACATATGTCCATCACGTTCAACCAGGGAATTAAGGGGTAGGGGTGTGGCGCGATATTGGGGAAGGGATGAGATTTTATATTTCTTCATAAGCATTAATCTTATTTTGTCAATTAGGAACATTCAGCACCCACCCGCTATCAAGGCAGCTGCCTATCATGTCATGCCCTACCTGCACAGGTGTGCTGGCTACTCAAATGATCCAATTAAGGAGGCCATTTAGTCAGCAGCAGCAGAAGTCCTGTGCCTGGACGCTCCAACAGGGGCCAGACACAAGCAGAAGCAGAAGCAGCAGAAGCAGCAGCAGCACCACCTTTTGTTTATTGGCTGCAGCAGCAGCAAGGCCCACAGGGCTGGCTAGCTGGCTAGCCAGCAAGCAGGTAGCAATGAAAGTAGGAATCTTTCTTTTTAACCCTGTAAGGGGGTGGTGCACTGTACCCGAAGATACTGCCATATCGGGTCAATGCATAGGGCGACGGAAGCAAGCTTCGAAATCGGCCCCCGTTCTCAAAAATCCATTTAATATATGGTCCCCAGATAGGGGACGTATCAGATATTAAACTGATAAGAACAGATACTACACTTGATCTTAGCCAAAAGGCCGAGAAGCGATAACCGTGAAAGGGGCGGGCCCAACAAGGTCCCCTTCATGGGCACTATCACTGCTTGCTGTCAGGGAGGCTGCCAGACAATTTTCCATGCACACTCTGGGCTGGGGGGCAGTCAACCACCAGTACACACAGCAGAACCTAAACCCATACCATTATTGCTAAGCAGCAAGACAGGGGCCCATTGCACTCCCACGGGGCCTTTTTAAATGCAATCCATAACCCGGATTTGCCAGGAACCCTTCTTACTCCTCCTACTTGCATGTGACACTGGGCTTAGGATCTGCATAGGAAACACACACACAAGCACACACCTACCTTTGTTGCCTGCAGATGCCTCCTTGGCTGTCCCCAAACGGTATCAAACCAACACCCACGGGAAGCTGTAAGCATAGAGGACATGCCTGCACCCCATTGGACTTACCTGTGTGGGTTAAATCCGGGTTATTTGACAACCTATGGCGGTGATGGTTCTGCTCAGGCAGAGCAGTGCTGATGCTCCTCATAAAGCTGTCGCTGCTGTGAAGGTTCTAGGTGACATCACAAATCCCTTTGGTTACATACACAACAAAGCTGGGTTGTTGTTGTTTACACTCTGCAAGGCCTGTGGAAGTGAGTGACATCATAGCACTGTAGTTCTGAGGGTTCAAGATGGATGCAACAATCTCCTGTTGCTTCTATGAAGGCCGTAATAGACGACATCACCAAACAGCTCCATAGTCACATACACAGCAAAGGAGAGATGTTGTTTACACCTAGTGATGTCAGTGGTATTGAGTGACATCACAGCACAGTGCTAAGGCTCCTGGGCCTGGACACAGCAGCGGCTGCAATATCTCAACGGAGAATACGTTTATATCTATGTGTGTGTGTGCGCATATATATATATATATATATATATATATATATATATATATATATTTCTCCGCCGAAATCACTTTTAAACCCATTTCCACCTTTTTTTCCCTTCTCTTCCTCTTACTTTTTTTTCACGTTTTTTTACGTTTTTCTCCTTTTCGCCTCTTTTCTGGGCGTATTATTCTTCTTTTTCTTCTTTTTTTTCGTCTAATGCATACCCCATCAGTGCAGCAATGCTTATTCAATACCGCCAGCAGATGGAGACACTGGGGGATAATTTTCTAAGGATTTATACTGATTTTTCCTGTCTGAATTTGTCGCACAGAAAGTTGCAGGCCAAATATGTGTGACATTTCTGCGACTTTAGCTTCTAGAGCATTTTTACAACATTATACATAGGTGCTGAATACATAAAAAGCGACTGTTCAGCGACAGACAAGTCGCATCGGCTGAAAGTAGGCCAGAATGTCAGTCCATGTTGGAGCAGGTTTAGATACAGTCTAAAGCATAGATCTCAAAGTCTGTGCACAGAATTTAGCAAGGGCCTCGCACCTTCTGATGCATCAGGTAGGTGCACAATAGCATAGCCTAACCCTCTGTACTTTGGTCTATATTGATGCGGGACATAGACAGCCAGCTGATGACCAATCCATTAGTGCAATGGATGGCTGGAAGCATTTGTCTTTGCCTTTGCAATACCACAGAAGCAATGCATGGTCAATGTACAGCAATGACACACCTGTGTGAACAGCCAGGAGACCCCCCCCCCCCCCCATGTTATGTTACATAGTTACATAGTTAGTACGGTCGAAAAAAGACATATGTCCATCACGTTCAACCAGGGAATTAAGGGGTAGGGGTGTGGCGCGATATTGGGGAAGGGATGAGATTTTATATTTCTTCATAAGCATTAATCTTATTTTGTCAATTAGGAACATTCAGCACCCACCCGCTATCAAGGCAGCTGCCTATCATGTCATGCCCTACCTGCACAGGTGTGCTGGCTACTCAAATGATCCAATTAAGGAGGCCATTTAGTCAGCAGCAGCAGAAGTCCTGTGCCTGGACGCTCCAACAGGGGCCAGACACAAGCAGAAGCAGAAGCAGCAGAAGCAGCAGCAGCACCACCTTTTGTTTATTGGCTGCAGCAGCAGCAAGGCCCACAGGGCTGGCTAGCTGGCTAGCCAGCAAGCAGGTAGCAATGAAAGTAGGAATCTTTCTTTTTAACCCTGTAAGGGGGTGGTGCACTGTACCCGAAGATACTGCCATATCGGGTCAATGCATAGGGCGACGGAAGCAAGCTTCGAAATCGGCCCCCGTTCTCAAAAATCCATTTAATATATGGTCCCCAGATAGGGGATGTATCAGATATTAAACTGATAAGAACAGATACTACACTTGATCTTAGCCAAAAGGCCGAGAAGCGATAACCGTGAAAGGGGCGGGCCCAACAAGGTCCCCTTCATGGGCACTATCACTGCTTGCTGTCAGGGAGGCTGCCAGACAATTTTCCATGCACACTCTGGGCTGGGGGGCAGTCAACCACCAGTACACACAGCAGAACCTAAACCCATACCATTATTGCTAAGCAGCAAGACAGGGGCCCATTGCACTCCCACGGGGCCTTTTTAAATGCAATCCATAACCCGGATTTGCCAGGAACCCTTCTTACTCCTCCTACTTGCATGTGACACTGGGCTTAGGATCTGCATAGGAAACACACACACAAGCACACACCTACCTTTGTTGCCTGCAGATGCCTCCTTGGCTGTCCCCAAACGGTATCAAACCAACACCCACGGGAAGCTGTAAGCATAGAGGACATGCCTGCACCCCATTGGACTTACCTGTGTGGGTTAAATCCGGGTTATTTGACAACCTATGGCGGTGATGGTTCTGCTCAGGCAGAGCAGTGCTGATGCTCCTCATAAAGCTGTCGCTGCTGTGAAGGTTCTAGGTGACATCACAAATCCCTTTGGTTACATACACAACAAAGCTGGGTTGTTGTTGTTTACACTCTGCAAGGCCTGTGGAAGTGAGTGACATCATAGCACTGTAGTTCTGAGGGTTCAAGATGGATGCAACAATCTCCTGTTGCTTCTATGAAGGCCGTAATAGACGACATCACCAAACAGCTCCATAGTCACATACACAGCAAAGGAGAGATGTTGTTTACACCTAGTGATGTCAGTGGTATTGAGTGACATCACAGCACAGTGCTAAGGCTCCTGGGCCTGGACACAGCAGCGGCTGCAATATCTCAACGGAGAATACGTTTATATCTATGTGTGTGTGTGCGCATATATATATATATATATATATATATATATATATATATATATATTTCTCCGCCGAAATCACTTTTAAACCCATTTCCACCTTTTTTTCCCTTCTCTTCCTCTTACTTTTTTTTCACGTTTTTTTACGTTTTTCTCCTTTTCGCCTCTTTTCTGGGCGTATTATTCTTCTTTTTCTTCTTTTTTTTCGTCTAATGCATACCCCATCAGTGCAGCAATGCTTATTCAATACCGCCAGCAGATGGAGACACTGGGGGATAATTTTCTAAGGATTTATACTGATTTTTCCTGTCTGAATTTGTCGCACAGAAAGTTGCAGGCCAAATATGTGTGACATTTCTGCGACTTTAGCTTCTAGAGCATTTTTACAACATTATACATAGGTGCTGAATACATAAAAAGCGACTGTTCAGCGACAGACAAGTCGCATCGGCTGAAAGTAGGCCAGAATGTCAGTCCATGTTGGAGCAGGTTTAGATACAGTCTAAAGCATAGATCTCAAAGTCTGTGCACAGAATTTAGCAAGGGCCTCGCACCTTCTGATGCATCAGGTAGGTGCACAATAGCATAGCCTAACCCTCTGTACTTTGGTCTATATTGATGCGGGACATAGACAGCCAGCTGATGACCAATCCATTAGTGCAATGGATGGCTGGAAGCATTTGTCTTTGCCTTTGCAATACCACAGAAGCAATGCATGGTCAATGTACAGCAATGACACACCTGTGTGAACAGCCAGGAGACCCCCCCCCCCCCCCATGTTATGTTACATAGTTACATAGTTAGTACGGTCGAAAAAAGACATATGTCCATCACGTTCAACCAGGGAATTAAGGGGTAGGGGTGTGGCGCGATATTGGGGAAGGGATGAGATTTTATATTTCTTCATAAGCATTAATCTTATTTTGTCAATTAGGAACATTCAGCACCCACCCGCTATCAAGGCAGCTGCCTATCATGTCATGCCCTACCTGCACAGGTGTGCTGGCTACTCAAATGATCCAATTAAGGAGGCCATTTAGTCAGCAGCAGCAGAAGTCCTGTGCCTGGACGCTCCAACAGGGGCCAGACACAAGCAGAAGCAGAAGCAGCAGAAGCAGCAGCAGCACCACCTTTTGTTTATTGGCTGCAGCAGCAGCAAGGCCCACAGGGCTGGCTAGCTGGCTAGCCAGCAAGCAGGTAGCAATGAAAGTAGGAATCTTTCTTTTTAACCCTGTAAGGGGGTGGTGCACTGTACCCGAAGATACTGCCATATCGGGTCAATGCATAGGGCGACGGAAGCAAGCTTCGAAATCGGCCCCCGTTCTCAAAAATCCATTTAATATATGGTCCCCAGATAGGGGACGTATCAGATATTAAACTGATAAGAACAGATACTACACTTGATCTTAGCCAAAAGGCCGAGAAGCGATAACCGTGAAAGGGGCGGGCCCAACAAGGTCCCCTTCATGGGCACTATCACTGCTTGCTGTCAGGGAGGCTGCCAGACAATTTTCCATGCACACTCTGGGCTGGGGGGCAGTCAACCACCAGTACACACAGCAGAACCTAAACCCATACCATTATTGCTAAGCAGCAAGACAGGGGCCCATTGCACTCCCACGGGGCCTTTTTAAATGCAATCCATAACCCGGATTTGCCAGGAACCCTTCTTACTCCTCCTACTTGCATGTGACACTGGGCTTAGGATCTGCATAGGAAACACACACACAAGCACACACCTACCTTTGTTGCCTGCAGATGCCTCCTTGGCTGTCCCCAAACGGTATCAAACCAACACCCACGGGAAGCTGTAAGCATAGAGGACATGCCTGCACCCCATTGGACTTACCTGTGTGGGTTAAATCCGGGTTATTTGACAACCTATGGCGGTGATGGTTCTGCTCAGGCAGAGCAGTGCTGATGCTCCTCATAAAGCTGTCGCTGCTGTGAAGGTTCTAGGTGACATCACAAATCCCTTTGGTTACATACACAACAAAGCTGGGTTGTTGTTGTTTACACTCTGCAAGGCCTGTGGAAGTGAGTGACATCATAGCACTGTAGTTCTGAGGGTTCAAGATGGATGCAACAATCTCCTGTTGCTTCTATGAAGGCCGTAATAGACGACATCACCAAACAGCTCCATAGTCACATACACAGCAAAGGAGAGATGTTGTTTACACCTAGTGATGTCAGTGGTATTGAGTGACATCACAGCACAGTGCTAAGGCTCCTGGGCCTGGACACAGCAGCGGCTGCAATATCTCAACGGAGAATACGTTTATATCTATGTGTGTGTGTGCGCATATATATATATATATATATATATATATATATATATATATATATATTTCTCCGCCGAAATCACTTTTAAACCCATTTCCACCTTTTTTTCCCTTCTCTTCCTCTTACTTTTTTTTCACGTTTTTTTACGTTATTCTCCTTTTCGCCTCTTTTCTGGGCGTATTATTCTTCTTTTTCTTCTTTTTTTTCGTCTAATGCATACCCCATCAGTGCAGCAATGCTTATTCAATACCGCCAGCAGATGGAGACACTGGGGGATAATTTTCTAAGGATTTATACTGATTTTTCCTGTCTGAATTTGTCGCACAGAAAGTTGCAGGCCAAATATGTGTGACATTTCTGCGACTTTAGCTTCTAGAGCATTTTTACAACATTATACATAGGTGCTGAATACATAAAAAGCGACTGTTCAGCGACAGACAAGTCGCATCGGCTGAAAGTAGGCCAGAATGTCAGTCCATGTTGGAGCAGGTTTAGATACAGTCTAAAGCATAGATCTCAAAGTCTGTGCACAGAATTTAGCAAGGGCCTCGCACCTTCTGATGCATCAGGTAGGTGCACAATAGCATAGCCTAACCCTCTGTACTTTGGTCTATATTGATGCGGGACATAGACAGCCAGCTGATGACCAATCCATTAGTGCAATGGATGGCTGGAAGCATTTGTCTTTGCCTTTGCAATACCACAGAAGCAATGCATGGTCAATGTACAGCAATGACACACCTGTGTGAACAGCCAGGAGACCCCCCCCCCCCCATGTTATGTTACATAGTTACATAGTTAGTACGGTCGAAAAAAGACATATGTCCATCACGTTCAACCAGGGAATTAAGGGGTAGGGGTGTGGCGCGATATTGGGGAAGGGATGAGATTTTATATTTCTTCATAAGCATTAATCTTATTTTGTCAATTAGGAACATTCAGCACCCACCCGCTATCAAGGCAGCTGCCTATCATGTCATGCCCTACCTGCACAGGTGTGCTGGCTACTCAAATGATCCAATTAAGGAGGCCATTTAGTCAGCAGCAGCAGAAGTCCTGTGCCTGGACGCTCCAACAGGGGTCAGACACAAGCAGAAGCAGAAGCAGCAGAAGCAGCAGCAGCACCACCTTTTGTTTATTGGCTGCAGCAGCAGCAAGGCCCACAGGGCTGGCTAGCTGGCTAGCCAGCAAGCAGGTAGCAATGAAAGTAGGAATCTTTCTTTTTAACCCTGTAAGGGGGTGGTGCACTGTACCCGAAGATACTGCCATATCGGGTCAATGCATAGGGCGACGGAAGCAAGCTTCGAAATCGGCCCCCGTTCTCAAAAATCCATTTAATATATGGTCCCCAGATAGGGGACGTATCAGATATTAAACTGATAAGAACAGATACTACACTTGATCTTAGCCAAAAGGCCGAGAAGCGATAACCGTGAAAGGGGCGGGCCCAACAAGGTCCCCTTCATGGGCACTATCACTGCTTGCTGTCAGGGAGGCTGCCAGACAATTTTCCATGCACACTCTGGGCTGGGGGGCAGTCAACCACCAGTACACACAGCAGAACCTAAACCCATACCATTATTGCTAAGCAGCAAGACAGGGGCCCATTGCACTCCCACGGGGCCTTTTTAAATGCAATCCATAACCCGGATTTGCCAGGAACCCTTCTTACTCCTCCTACTTGCATGTGACACTGGGCTTAGGATCTGCATAGGAAACACACACACAAGCACACACCTACCTTTGTTGCCTGCAGATGCCTCCTTGGCTGTCCCCAAACGGTATCAAACCAACACCCACGGGAAGCTGTAAGCATAGAGGACATGCCTGCACCCCATTGGACTTACCTGTGTGGGTTAAATCCGGGTTATTTGACAACCTATGGCGGTGATGGTTCTGCTCAGGCAGAGCAGTGCTGATGCTCCTCATAAAGCTGTCGCTGCTGTGAAGGTTCTAGGTGACATCACAAATCCCTTTGGTTACATACACAACAAAGCTGGGTTGTTGTTGTTTACACTCTGCAAGGCCTGTGGAAGTGAGTGACATCATAGCACTGTAGTTCTGAGGGTTCAAGATGGATGCAACAATCTCCTGTTGCTTCTATGAAGGCCGTAATAGACGACATCACCAAACAGCTCCATAGTCACATACACAGCAAAGGAGAGATGTTGTTTACACCTAGTGATGTCAGTGGTATTGAGTGACATCACAGCACAGTGCTAAGGCTCCTGGGCCTGGACACAGCAGCGGCTGCAATATCTCAACGGAGAATACGTTTATATCTATGTGTGTGTGTGCGCATATATATATATATATATATATATATATATATATATATTTCTCCGCCGAAATCACTTTTAAACCCATTTCCACCTTTTTTTCCCTTCTCTTCCTCTTACTTTTTTTTCACGTTTTTTTACGTTATTCTCCTTTTCGCCTCTTTTCTGGGCGTATTATTCTTCTTTTTCTTCTTTTTTTTCGTCTAATGCATACCCCATCAGTGCAGCAATGCTTATTCAATACCGCCAGCAGATGGAGACACTGGGGGATAATTTTCTAAGGATTTATACTGATTTTTCCTGTCTGAATTTGTCGCACAGAAAGTTGCAGGCCAAATATGTGTGACATTTCTGCGACTTTAGCTTCTAGAGCATTTTTACAACATTATACATAGGTGCTGAATACATAAAAAGCGACTGTTCAGCGACAGACAAGTCGCATCGGCTGAAAGTAGGCCAGAATGTCAGTCCATGTTGGAGCAGGTTTAGATACAGTCTAAAGCATAGATCTCAAAGTCTGTGCACAGAATTTAGCAAGGGCCTCGCACCTTCTGATGCATCAGGTAGGTGCACAATAGCATAGCCTAACCCTCTGTACTTTGGTCTATATTGATGCGGGACATAGACAGCCAGCTGATGACCAATCCATTAGTGCAATGGATGGCTGGAAGCATTTGTCTTTGCCTTTGCAATACCACAGAAGCAATGCATGGTCAATGTACAGCAATGACACACCTGTGTGAACAGCCAGGAGACCCCCCCCCCCCCCCCATGTTATGTTACATAGTTACATAGTTAGTACGGTCGAAAAAAGACATATGTCCATCACGTTCAACCAGGGAATTAAGGGGTAGGGGTGTGGCGCGATATTGGGGAAGGGATGAGATTTTATATTTCTTCATAAGCATTAATCTTATTTTGTCAATTAGGAACATTCAGCACCCACCCGCTATCAAGGCAGCTGCCTATCATGTCATGCCCTACCTGCACAGGTGTGCTGGCTACTCAAATGATCCAATTAAGGAGGCCATTTAGTCAGCAGCAGCAGAAGTCCTGTGCCTGGACGCTCCAACAGGGGCCAGACACAAGCAGAAGCAGAAGCAGCAGAAGCAGCAGCAGCACCACCTTTTGTTTATTGGCTGCAGCAGCAGCAAGGCCCACAGGGCTGGCTAGCTGGCTAGCCAGCAAGCAGGTAGCAATGAAAGTAGGAATCTTTCTTTTTAACCCTGTAAGGGGGTGGTGCACTGTACCCGAAGATACTGCCATATCGGGTCAATGCATAGGGCGACGGAAGCAAGCTTCGAAATCGGCCCCCGTTCTCAAAAATCCATTTAATATATGGTCCCCAGATAGGGGACGTATCAGATATTAAACTGATAAGAACAGATACTACACTTGATCTTAGCCAAAAGGCCGAGAAGCGATAACCGTGAAAGGGGCGGGCCCAACAAGGTCCCCTTCATGGGCACTATCACTGCTTGCTGTCAGGGAGGCTGCCAGACAATTTTCCATGCACACTCTGGGCTGGGGGGCAGTCAACCACCAGTACACACAGCAGAACCTAAACCCATACCATTATTGCTAAGCAGCAAGACAGGGGCCCATTGCACTCCCACGGGGCCTTTTTAAATGCAATCCATAACCCGGATTTGCCAGGAACCCTTCTTACTCCTCCTACTTGCATGTGACACTGGGCTTAGGATCTGCATAGGAAACACACACACAAGCACACACCTACCTTTGTTGCCTGCAGATGCCTCCTTGGCTGTCCCCAAACGGTATCAAACCAACACCCACGGGAAGCTGTAAGCATAGAGGACATGCCTGCACCCCATTGGACTTACCTGTGTGGGTTAAATCCGGGTTATTTGACAACCTATGGCGGTGATGGTTCTGCTCAGGCAGAGCAGTGCTGATGCTCCTCATAAAGCTGTCGCTGCTGTGAAGGTTCTAGGTGACATCACAAATCCCTTTGGTTACATACACAACAAAGCTGGGTTGTTGTTGTTTACACTCTGCAAGGCCTGTGGAAGTGAGTGACATCATAGCACTGTAGTTCTGAGGGTTCAAGATGGATGCAACAATCTCCTGTTGCTTCTATGAAGGCCGTAATAGACGACATCACCAAACAGCTCCATAGTCACATACACAGCAAAGGAGAGATGTTGTTTACACCTAGTGATGTCAGTGGTATTGAGTGACATCACAGCACAGTGCTAAGGCTCCTGGGCCTGGACACAGCAGCGGCTGCAATATCTCAACGGAGAATACGTTTATATCTATGTGTGTGTGTGCGCATATATATATATATATATATATATATATATATATATATATATATATTTCTCCGCCGAAATCACTTTTAAACCCATTTCCACCTTTTTTTCCCTTCTCTTCCTCTTACTTTTTTTTCACGTTTTTTTACGTTATTCTCCTTTTCGCCTCTTTTCTGGGCGTATTATTCTTCTTTTTCTTCTTTTTTTTCGTCTAATGCATACCCCATCAGTGCAGCAATGCTTATTCAATACCGCCAGCAGATGGAGACACTGGGGGATAATTTTCTAAGGATTTATACTGATTTTTCCTGTCTGAATTTGTCGCACAGAAAGTTGCAGGCCAAATATGTGTGACATTTCTGCGACTTTAGCTTCTAGAGCATTTTTACAACATTATACATAGGTGCTGAATACATAAAAAGCGACTGTTCAGCGACAGACAAGTCGCATCGGCTGAAAGTAGGCCAGAATGTCAGTCCATGTTGGAGCAGGTTTAGATACAGTCTAAAGCATAGATCTCAAAGTCTGTGCACAGAATTTAGCAAGGGCCTCGCACCTTCTGATGCATCAGGTAGGTGCACAATAGCATAGCCTAACCCTCTGTACTTTGGTCTATATTGATGCGGGACATAGACAGCCAGCTGATGACCAATCCATTAGTGCAATGGATGGCTGGAAGCATTTGTCTTTGCCTTTGCAATACCACAGAAGCAATGCATGGTCAATGTACAGCAATGACACACCTGTGTGAACAGCCAGGAGACCCCCCCCCCCCCATGTTATGTTACATAGTTACATAGTTAGTACGGTCGAAAAAAGACATATGTCCATCACGTTCAACCAGGGAATTAAGGGGTAGGGGTGTGGCGCGATATTGGGGAAGGGATGAGATTTTATATTTCTTCATAAGCATTAATCTTATTTTGTCAATTAGGAACATTCAGCACCCACCCGCTATCAAGGCAGCTGCCTATCATGTCATGCCCTACCTGCACAGGTGTGCTGGCTACTCAAATGATCCAATTAAGGAGGCCATTTAGTCAGCAGCAGCAGAAGTCCTGTGCCTGGACGCTCCAACAGGGGCCAGACACAAGCAGAAGCAGAAGCAGCAGAAGCAGCAGCAGCACCACCTTTTGTTTATTGGCTGCAGCAGCAGCAAGGCCCACAGGGCTGGCTAGCTGGCTAGCCAGCAAGCAGGTAGCAATGAAAGTAGGAATCTTTCTTTTTAACCCTGTAAGGGGGTGGTGCACTGTACCCGAAGATACTGCCATATCGGGTCAATGCATAGGGCGACGGAAGCAAGCTTCGAAATCGGCCCCCGTTCTCAAAAATCCATTTAATATATGGTCCCCAGATAGGGGACGTATCAGATATTAAACTGATAAGAACAGATACTACACTTGATCTTAGCCAAAAGGCCGAGAAGCGATAACCGTGAAAGGGGCGGGCCCAACAAGGTCCCCTTCATGGGCACTATCACTGCTTGCTGTCAGGGAGGCTGCCAGACAATTTTCCATGCACACTCTGGGCTGGGGGGCAGTCAACCACCAGTACACACAGCAGAACCTAAACCCATACCATTATTGCTAAGCAGCAAGACAGGGGCCCATTGCACTCCCACGGGGCCTTTTTAAATGCAATCCATAACCCGGATTTGCCAGGAACCCTTCTTACTCCTCCTACTTGCATGTGACACTGGGCTTAGGATCTGCATAGGAAACACACACACAAGCACACACCTACCTTTGTTGCCTGCAGATGCCTCCTTGGCTGTCCCCAAACGGTATCAAACCAACACCCACGGGAAGCTGTAAGCATAGAGGACATGCCTGCACCCCATTGGACTTACCTGTGTGGGTTAAATCCGGGTTATTTGACAACCTATGGCGGTGATGGTTCTGCTCAGGCAGAGCAGTGCTGATGCTCCTCATAAAGCTGTCGCTGCTGTGAAGGTTCTAGGTGACATCACAAATCCCTTTGGTTACATACACAACAAAGCTGGGTTGTTGTTGTTTACACTCTGCAAGGCCTGTGGAAGTGAGTGACATCATAGCACTGTAGTTCTGAGGGTTCAAGATGGATGCAACAATCTCCTGTTGCTTCTATGAAGGCCGTAATAGACGACATCACCAAACAGCTCCATAGTCACATACACAGCAAAGGAGAGATGTTGTTTACACCTAGTGATGTCAGTGGTATTGAGTGACATCACAGCACAGTGCTAAGGCTCCTGGGCCTGGACACAGCAGCGGCTGCAATATCTCAACGGAGAATACGTTTATATCTATGTGTGTGTGTGCGCATATATATATATATATATATATATATATATATATATATATATATATTCTCCGCCGAAATCACTTTTAAACCCATTTCCACCTTTTTTTCCCTTCTCTTCCTCTTACTTTTTTTTCACGTTTTTTTACGTTTTTCTCCTTTTCGCCTCTTTTCTGGGCGTATTATTCTTCTTTTTCTTCTTTTTTTTCGTCTAATGCATACCCCATCAGTGCAGCAATGCTTATTCAATACCGCCAGCAGATGGAGACACTGGGGGATAATTTTCTAAGGATTTATACTGATTTTTCCTGTCTGAATTTGTCGCACAGAAAGTTGCAGGCCAAATATGTGTGACATTTCTGCGACTTTAGCTTCTAGAGCATTTTTACAACATTATACATAGGTGCTGAATACATAAAAAGCGACTGTTCAGCGACAGACAAGTCGCATCGGCTGAAAGTAGGCCAGAATGTCAGTCCATGTTGGAGCAGGTTTAGATACAGTCTAAAGCATAGATCTCAAAGTCTGTGCACAGAATTTAGCAAGGGCCTCGCACCTTCTGATGCATCAGGTAGGTGCACAATAGCATAGCCTAACCCTCTGTACTTTGGTCTATATTGATGCGGGACATAGACAGCCAGCTGATGACCAATCCATTAGTGCAATGGATGGCTGGAAGCATTTGTCTTTGCCTTTGCAATACCACAGAAGCAATGCATGGTCAATGTACAGCAATGACACACCTGTGTGAACAGCCAGGAGACCCCCCCCCCCCCCCATGTTATGTTACATAGTTACATAGTTAGTACGGTCGAAAAAAGACATATGTCCATCACGTTCAACCAGGGAATTAAGGGGTAGGGGTGTGGCGCGATATTGGGGAAGGGATGAGATTTTATATTTCTTCATAAGCATTAATCTTATTTTGTCAATTAGGAACATTCAGCACCCACCCGCTATCAAGGCAGCTGCCTATCATGTCATGCCCTACCTGCACAGGTGTGCTGGCTACTCAAATGATCCAATTAAGGAGGCCATTTAGTCAGCAGCAGCAGAAGTCCTGTGCCTGGACGCTCCAACAGGGGCCAGACACAAGCAGAAGCAGAAGCAGCAGAAGCAGCAGCAGCACCACCTTTTGTTTATTGGCTGCAGCAGCAGCAAGGCCCACAGGGCTGGCTAGCTGGCTAGCCAGCAAGCAGGTAGCAATGAAAGTAGGAATCTTTCTTTTTAACCCTGTAAGGGGGTGGTGCACTGTACCCGAAGATACTGCCATATCGGGTCAATGCATAGGGCGACGGAAGCAAGCTTCGAAATCGGCCCCCGTTCTCAAAAATCCATTTAATATATGGTCCCCAGATAGGGGATGTATCAGATATTAAACTGATAAGAACAGATACTACACTTGATCTTAGCCAAAAGGCCGAGAAGCGATAACCGTGAAAGGGGCGGGCCCAACAAGGTCCCCTTCATGGGCACTATCACTGCTTGCTGTCAGGGAGGCTGCCAGACAATTTTCCATGCACACTCTGGGCTGGGGGGCAGTCAACCACCAGTACACACAGCAGAACCTAAACCCATACCATTATTGCTAAGCAGCAAGACAGGGGCCCATTGCACTCCCACGGGGCCTTTTTAAATGCAATCCATAACCCGGATTTGCCAGGAACCCTTCTTACTCCTCCTACTTGCATGTGACACTGGGCTTAGGATCTGCATAGGAAACACACACACAAGCACACACCTACCTTTGTTGCCTGCAGATGCCTCCTTGGCTGTCCCCAAACGGTATCAAACCAACACCCACGGGAAGCTGTAAGCATAGAGGACATGCCTGCACCCCATTGGACTTACCTGTGTGGGTTAAATCCGGGTTATTTGACAACCTATGGCGGTGATGGTTCTGCTCAGGCAGAGCAGTGCTGATGCTCCTCATAAAGCTGTCGCTGCTGTGAAGGTTCTAGGTGACATCACAAATCCCTTTGGTTACATACACAACAAAGCTGGGTTGTTGTTGTTTACACTCTGCAAGGCCTGTGGAAGTGAGTGACATCATAGCACTGTAGTTCTGAGGGTTCAAGATGGATGCAACAATCTCCTGTTGCTTCTATGAAGGCCGTAATAGACGACATCACCAAACAGCTCCATAGTCACATACACAGCAAAGGAGAGATGTTGTTTACACCTAGTGATGTCAGTGGTATTGAGTGACATCACAGCACAGTGCTAAGGCTCCTGGGCCTGGACACAGCAGCGGCTGCAATATCTCAACGGAGAATACGTTTATATCTATGTGTGTGTGTGCGCATATATATATATATATATATATATATATATATATATATATATATATTCTCCGCCGAAATCACTTTTAAACCCATTTCCACCTTTTTTTCCCTTCTCTTCCTCTTACTTTTTTTTCACGTTTTTTTACGTTTTTCTCCTTTTCGCCTCTTTTCTGGGCGTATTATTCTTCTTTTTCTTCTTTTTTTTCGTCTAATGCATACCCCATCAGTGCAGCAATGCTTATTCAATACCGCCAGCAGATGGAGACACTGGGGGATAATTTTCTAAGGATTTATACTGATTTTTCCTGTCTGAATTTGTCGCACAGAAAGTTGCAGGCCAAATATGTGTGACATTTCTGCGACTTTAGCTTCTAGAGCATTTTTACAACATTATACATAGGTGCTGAATACATAAAAAGCGACTGTTCAGCGACAGACAAGTCGCATCGGCTGAAAGTAGGCCAGAATGTCAGTCCATGTTGGAGCAGGTTTAGATACAGTCTAAAGCATAGATCTCAAAGTCTGTGCACAGAATTTAGCAAGGGCCTCGCACCTTCTGATGCATCAGGTAGGTGCACAATAGCATAGCCTAACCCTCTGTACTTTGGTCTATATTGATGCGGGACATAGACAGCCAGCTGATGACCAATCCATTAGTGCAATGGATGGCTGGAAGCATTTGTCTTTGCCTTTGCAATACCACAGAAGCAATGCATGGTCAATGTACAGCAATGACACACCTGTGTGAACAGCCAGGAGACCCCCCCCCCCCCCCATGTTATGTTACATAGTTACATAGTTAGTACGGTCGAAAAAAGACATATGTCCATCACGTTCAACCAGGGAATTAAGGGGTAGGGGTGTGGCGCGATATTGGGGAAGGGATGAGATTTTATATTTCTTCATAAGCATTAATCTTATTTTGTCAATTAGGAACATTCAGCACCCACCCGCTATCAAGGCAGCTGCCTATCATGTCATGCCCTACCTGCACAGGTGTGCTGGCTACTCAAATGATCCAATTAAGGAGGCCATTTAGTCAGCAGCAGCAGAAGTCCTGTGCCTGGACGCTCCAACAGGGGCCAGACACAAGCAGAAGCAGAAGCAGCAGAAGCAGCAGCAGCACCACCTTTTGTTTATTGGCTGCAGCAGCAGCAAGGCCCACAGGGCTGGCTAGCTGGCTAGCCAGCAAGCAGGTAGCAATGAAAGTAGGAATCTTTCTTTTTAACCCTGTAAGGGGGTGGTGCACTGTACCCGAAGATACTGCCATATCGGGTCAATGCATAGGGCGACGGAAGCAAGCTTCGAAATCGGCCCCCGTTCTCAAAAATCCATTTAATATATGGTCCCCAGATAGGGGACGTATCAGATATTAAACTGATAAGAACAGATACTACACTTGATCTTAGCCAAAAGGCCGAGAAGCGATAACCGTGAAAGGGGCGGGCCCAACAAGGTCCCCTTCATGGGCACTATCACTGCTTGCTGTCAGGGAGGCTGCCAGACAATTTTCCATGCACACTCTGGGCTGGGGGGCAGTCAACCACCAGTACACACAGCAGAACCTAAACCCATACCATTATTGCTAAGCAGCAAGACAGGGGCCCATTGCACTCCCACGGGGCCTTTTTAAATGCAATCCATAACCCGGATTTGCCAGGAACCCTTCTTACTCCTCCTACTTGCATGTGACACTGGGCTTAGGATCTGCATAGGAAACACACACACAAGCACACACCTACCTTTGTTGCCTGCAGATGCCTCCTTGGCTGTCCCCAAACGGTATCAAACCAACACCCACGGGAAGCTGTAAGCATAGAGGACATGCCTGCACCCCATTGGACTTACCTGTGTGGGTTAAATCCGGGTTATTTGACAACCTATGGCGGTGATGGTTCTGCTCAGGCAGAGCAGTGCTGATGCTCCTCATAAAGCTGTCGCTGCTGTGAAGGTTCTAGGTGACATCACAAATCCCTTTGGTTACATACACAACAAAGCTGGGTTGTTGTTGTTTACACTCTGCAAGGCCTGTGGAAGTGAGTGACATCATAGCACTGTAGTTCGAGGGTTCAAGATGGATGCAACAATCTCCTGTTGCTTCTATGAAGGCCGTAATAGACGACATCACCAAACAGCTCCATAGTCACATACACAGCAAAGGAGAGATGTTGTTTACACCTAGTGATGTCAGTGGTATTGAGTGACATCACAGCACAGTGCTAAGGCTCCTGGGCCTGGACACAGCAGCGGCTGCAATATCTCAACGGAGAATACGTTTATATCTATGTGTGTGTGTGCGCATATATATATATATATATATATATATATATATATATATATATATATTTCTCCGCCGAAATCACTTTTAAACCCATTTCCACCTTTTTTTCCCTTCTCTTCCTCTTACTTTTTTTTCACGTTTTTTTACGTTTTTCTCCTTTTCGCCTCTTTTCTGGGCGTATTATTCTTCTTTTTCTTCTTTTTTTTCGTCTAATGCATACCCCATCAGTGCAGCAATGCTTATTCAATACCGCCAGCAGATGGAGACACTGGGGGATAATTTTCTAAGGATTTATACTGATTTTTCCTGTCTGAATTTGTCGCACAGAAAGTTGCAGGCCAAATATGTGTGACATTTCTGCGACTTTAGCTTCTAGAGCATTTTTACAACATTATACATAGGTGCTGAATACATAAAAAGCGACTGTTCAGCGACAGACAAGTCGCATCGGCTGAAAGTAGGCCAGAATGTCAGTCCATGTTGGAGCAGGTTTAGATACAGTCTAAAGCATAGATCTCAAAGTCTGTGCACAGAATTTAGCAAGGGCCTCGCACCTTCTGATGCATCAGGTAGGTGCACAATAGCATAGCCTAACCCTCTGTACTTTGGTCTATATTGATGCGGGACATAGACAGCCAGCTGATGACCAATCCATTAGTGCAATGGATGGCTGGAAGCATTTGTCTTTGCCTTTGCAATACCACAGAAGCAATGCATGGTCAATGTACAGCAATGACACACCTGTGTGAACAGCCAGGAGACCCCCCCCCCCCCCATGTTATGTTACATAGTTACATAGTTAGTACGGTCGAAAAAAGACATATGTCCATCACGTTCAACCAGGGAATTAAGGGGTAGGGGTGTGGCGCGATATTGGGGAAGGGATGAGATTTTATATTTCTTCATAAGCATTAATCTTATTTTGTCAATTAGGAACATTCAGCACCCACCCGCTATCAAGGCAGCTGCCTATCATGTCATGCCCTACCTGCACAGGTGTGCTGGCTACTCAAATGATCCAATTAAGGAGGCCATTTAGTCAGCAGCAGCAGAAGTCCTGTGCCTGGACGCTCCAACAGGGGCCAGACACAAGCAGAAGCAGAAGCAGCAGAAGCAGCAGCAGCACCACCTTTTGTTTATTGGCTGCAGCAGCAGCAAGGCCCACAGGGCTGGCTAGCTGGCTAGCCAGCAAGCAGGTAGCAATGAAAGTAGGAATCTTTCTTTTTAACCCTGTAAGGGGGTGGTGCACTGTACCCGAAGATACTGCCATATCGGGTCAATGCATAGGGCGACGGAAGCAAGCTTCGAAATCGGCCCCCGTTCTCAAAAATCCATTTAATATATGGTCCCCAGATAGGGGACGTATCAGATATTAAACTGATAAGAACAGATACTACACTTGATCTTAGCCAAAAGGCCGAGAAGCGATAACCGTGAAAGGGGCGGGCCCAACAAGGTCCCCTTCATGGGCACTATCACTGCTTGCTGTCAGGGAGGCTGCCAGACAATTTTCCATGCACACTCTGGGCTGGGGGGCAGTCAACCACCAGTACACACAGCAGAACCTAAACCCATACCATTATTGCTAAGCAGCAAGACAGGGGCCCATTGCACTCCCACGGGGCCTTTTTAAATGCAATCCATAACCCGGATTTGCCAGGAACCCTTCTTACTCCTCCTACTTGCATGTGACACTGGGCTTAGGATCTGCATAGGAAACACACACACAAGCACACACCTACCTTTGTTGCCTGCAGATGCCTCCTTGGCTGTCCCTAAACGGTATCAAACCAACACCCACGGGAAGCTGTAAGCATAGAGGACATGCCTGCACCCCATTGGACTTACCTGTGTGGGTTAAATCCGGGTTATTTGACAACCTATGGCGGTGATGGTTCTGCTCAGGCAGAGCAGTGCTGATGCTCCTCATAAAGCTGTCGCTGCTGTGAAGGTTCTAGGTGACATCACAAATCCCTTTGGTTACATACACAACAAAGCTGGGTTGTTGTTGTTTACACTCTGCAAGGCCTGTGGAAGTGAGTGACATCATAGCACTGTAGTTCTGAGGGTTCAAGATGGATGCAACAATCTCCTGTTGCTTCTATGAAGGCCGTAATAGACGACATCACCAAACAGCTCCATAGTCACATACACAGCAAAGGAGAGATGTTGTTTACACCTAGTGATGTCAGTGGTATTGAGTGACATCACAGCACAGTGCTAAGGCTCCTGGGCCTGGACACAGCAGCGGCTGCAATATCTCAACGGAGAATACGTTTATATCTATGTGTGTGTGTGCGCATATATATATATATATATATATATATATATATATATATATATATATTTCTCCGCCGAAATCACTTTTAAACCCATTTCCACCTTTTTTTCCCTTCTCTTCCTCTTACTTTTTTTTCACGTTTTTTTACGTTTTTCTCCTTTTCGCCTCTTTTCTGGGCGTATTATTCTTCTTTTTCTTCTTTTTTTTCGTCTAATGCATACCCCATCAGTGCAGCAATGCTTATTCAATACCGCCAGCAGATAGAGACACTGGGGGATAATTTTCTAAGGATTTATACTGATTTTTCCTGTCTGAATTTGTCGCACAGAAAGTTGCAGGCCAAATATGTGTGACATTTCTGCGACTTTAGCTTCTAGAGCATTTTTACAACATTATACATAGGTGCTGAATACATAAAAAGCGACTGTTCAGCGACAGACAAGTCGCATCGGCTGAAAGTAGGCCAGAATGTCAGTCCATGTTGGAGCAGGTTTAGATACAGTCTAAAGCATAGATCTCAAAGTCTGTGCACAGAATTTAGCAAGGGCCTCGCACCTTCTGATGCATCAGGTAGGTGCACAATAGCATAGCCTAACCCTCTGTACTTTGGTCTATATTGATGCGGGACATAGACAGCCAGCTGATGACCAATCCATTAGTGCAATGGATGGCTGGAAGCATTTGTCTTTGCCTTTGCAATACCACAGAAGCAATGCATGGTCAATGTACAGCAATGACACACCTGTGTGAACAGCCAGGAGACCCCCCCCCCCCATGTTATGTTACATAGTTACATAGTTAGTACGGTCGAAAAAAGACATATGTCCATCACGTTCAACCAGGGAATTAAGGGGTAGGGGTGTGGCGCGATATTGGGGAAGGGATGAGATTTTATATTTCTTCATAAGCATTAATCTTATTTTGTCAATTAGGAACATTCAGCACCCACCCGCTATCAAGGCAGCTGCCTATCATGTCATGCCCTACCTGCACAGGTGTGCTGGCTACTCAAATGATCCAATTAAGGAGGCCATTTAGTCAGCAGCAGCAGAAGTCCTGTGCCTGGACGCTCCAACAGGGGCCAGACACAAGCAGAAGCAGAAGCAGCAGAAGCAGCAGCAGCACCACCTTTTGTTTATTGGCTGCAGCAGCAGCAAGGCCCACAGGGCTGGCTAGCTGGCTAGCCAGCAAGCAGGTAGCAATGAAAGTAGGAATCTTTCTTTTTAACCCTGTAAGGGGGTGGTGCACTGTACCCGAAGATACTGCCATATCGGGTCAATGCATAGGGCGACGGAAGCAAGCTTCGAAATCGGCCCCCGTTCTCAAAAATCCATTTAATATATGGTCCCCAGATAGGGGACGTATCAGATATTAAACTGATAAGAACAGATACTACACTTGATCTTAGCCAAAAGGCCGAGAAGCGATAACCGTGAAAGGGGCGGGCCCAACAAGGTCCCCTTCATGGGCACTATCACTGCTTGCTGTCAGGGAGGCTGCCAGACAATTTTCCATGCACACTCTGGGCTGGGGGGCAGTCAACCACCAGTACACACAGCAGAACCTAAACCCATACCATTATTGCTAAGCAGCAAGACAGGGGCCCATTGCACTCCCACGGGGCCTTTTTAAATGCAATCCATAACCCGGATTTGCCAGGAACCCTTCTTACTCCTCCTACTTGCATGTGACACTGGGCTTAGGATCTGCATAGGAAACACACACACAAGCACACACCTACCTTTGTTGCCTGCAGATGCCTCCTTGGCTGTCCCCAAACGGTATCAAACCAACACCCACGGGAAGCTGTAAGCATAGAGGACATGCCTGCACCCCATTGGACTTACCTGTGTGGGTTAAATCCGGGTTATTTGACAACCTATGGCGGTGATGGTTCTGCTCAGGCAGAGCAGTGCTGATGCTCCTCATAAAGCTGTCGCTGCTGTGAAGGTTCTAGGTGACATCACAAATCCCTTTGGTTACATACACAACAAAGCTGGGTTGTTGTTGTTTACACTCTGCAAGGCCTGTGGAAGTGAGTGACATCATAGCACTGTAGTTCTGAGGGTTCAAGATGGATGCAACAATCTCCTGTTGCTTCTATGAAGGCCGTAATAGACGACATCACCAAACAGCTCCATAGTCACATACACAGCAAAGGAGAGATGTTGTTTACACCTAGTGATGTCAGTGGTATTGAGTGACATCACAGCACAGTGCTAAGGCTCCTGGGCCTGGACACAGCAGCGGCTGCAATATCTCAACGGAGAATACGTTTATATCTATGTGTGTGTGTGCGCATATATATATATATATATATATATATATATATATATATATATATATTTCTCCGCCGAAATCACTTTTAAACCCATTTCCACCTTTTTTTCCCTTCTCTTCCTCTTACTTTTTTTTCACGTTTTTTTACGTTTTTCTCCTTTTCGCCTCTTTTCTGGGCGTATTATTCTTCTTTTTCTTCTTTTTTTTCGTCTAATGCATACCCCATCAGTGCAGCAATGCTTATTCAATACCGCCAGCAGATGGAGACACTGGGGGATAATTTTCTAAGGATTTATACTGATTTTTCCTGTCTGAATTTGTCGCACAGAAAGTTGCAGGCCAAATATGTGTGACATTTCTGCGACTTTAGCTTCTAGAGCATTTTTACAACATTATACATAGGTGCTGAATACATAAAAAGCGACTGTTCAGCGACAGACAAGTCGCATCGGCTGAAAGTAGGCCAGAATGTCAGTCCATGTTGGAGCAGGTTTAGATACAGTCTAAAGCATAGATCTCAAAGTCTGTGCACAGAATTTAGCAAGGGCCTCGCACCTTCTGATGCATCAGGTAGGTGCACAATAGCATAGCCTAACCCTCTGTACTTTGGTCTATATTGATGCGGGACATAGACAGCCAGCTGATGACCAATCCATTAGTGCAATGGATGGCTGGAAGCATTTGTCTTTGCCTTTGCAATACCACAGAAGCAATGCATGGTCAATGTACAGCAATGACACACCTGTGTGAACAGCCAGGAGACCCCCCCCCCCCCCATGTTATGTTACATAGTTACATAGTTAGTACGGTCGAAAAAAGACATATGTCCACATCACGTTCAACCAGGGAATTAAGGGGTAGGGGTGTGGCGCGATATTGGGGAAGGGATGAGATTTTATATTTCTTCATAAGCATTAATCTTATTTTGTCAATTAGGAACATTCAGCACCCACCCGCTATCAAGGCAGCTGCCTATCATGTCATGCCCTACCTGCACAGGTGTGCTGGCTACTCAAATGATCCAATTAAGGAGGCCATTTAGTCAGCAGCAGCAGAAGTCCTGTGCCTGGACGCTCCAACAGGGGCCAGACACAAGCAGAAGCAGAAGCAGCAGAAGCAGCAGCAGCACCACCTTTTGTTTATTGGCTGCAGCAGCAGCAAGGCCCACAGGGCTGGCTAGCTGGCTAGCCAGCAAGCAGGTAGCAATGAAAGTAGGAATCTTTCTTTTTAACCCTGTAAGGGGGTGGTGCACTGTACCCGAAGATACTGCCATATCGGGTCAATGCATAGGGCGACGGAAGCAAGCTTCGAAATCGGCCCCCGTTCTCAAAAATCCATTTAATATATGGTCCCCAGATAGGGGACGTATCAGATATTAAACTGATAAGAACAGATACTACACTTGATCTTAGCCAAAAGGCCGAGAAGCGATAACCGTGAAAGGGGCGGGCCCAACAAGGTCCCCTTCATGGGCACTATCACTGCTTGCTGTCAGGGAGGCTGCCAGACAATTTTCCATGCACACTCTGGGCTGGGGGGCAGTCAACCACCAGTACACACAGCAGAACCTAAACCCATACCATTATTGCTAAGCAGCAAGACAGGGGCCCATTGCACTCCCACGGGGCCTTTTTAAATGCAATCCATAACCCGGATTTGCCAGGAACCCTTCTTACTCCTCCTACTTGCATGTGACACTGGGCTTAGGATCTGCATAGGAAACACACACACAAGCACACACCTACCTTTGTTGCCTGCAGATGCCTCCTTGGCTGTCCCCAAACGGTATCAAACCAACACCCACGGGAAGCTGTAAGCATAGAGGACATGCCTGCACCCCATTGGACTTACCTGTGTGGGTTAAATCCGGGTTATTTGACAACCTATGGCGGTGATGGTTCTGCTCAGGCAGAGCAGTGCTGATGCTCCTCATAAAGCTGTCGCTGCTGTGAAGGTTCTAGGTGACATCACAAATCCCTTTGGTTACATACACAACAAAGCTGGGTTGTTGTTGTTTACACTCTGCAAGGCCTGTGGAAGTGAGTGACATCATAGCACTGTAGTTCTGAGGGTTCAAGATGGATGCAACAATCTCCTGTTGCTTCTATGAAGGCCGTAATAGACGACATCACCAAACAGCTCCATAGTCACATACACAGCAAAGGAGAGATGTTGTTTACACCTAGTGATGTCAGTGGTATTGAGTGACATCACAGCACAGTGCTAAGGCTCCTGGGCCTGGACACAGCAGCGGCTGCAATATCTCAACGGAGAATACGTTTATATCTATGTGTGTGTGTGCGCATATATATATATATATATATATATATATATATATATATATATATATTTCTCCGCCGAAATCACTTTTAAACCCATTTCCACCTTTTTTTCCCTTCTCTTCCTCTTACTTTTTTTTCACGTTTTTTTACGTTATTCTCCTTTTCGCCTCTTTTCTGGGCGTATTATTCTTCTTTTTCTTCTTTTTTTTCGTCTAATGCATACCCCATCAGTGCAGCAATGCTTATTCAATACCGCCAGCAGATGGAGACACTGGGGGATAATTTTCTAAGGATTTATACTGATTTTTCCTGTCTGAATTTGTCGCACAGAAAGTTGCAGGCCAAATATGTGTGACATTTCTGCGACTTTAGCTTCTAGAGCATTTTTACAACATTATACATAGGTGCTGAATACATAAAAAGCGACTGTTCAGCGACAGACAAGTCGCATCGGCTGAAAGTAGGCCAGAATGTCAGTCCATGTTGGAGCAGGTTTAGATACAGTCTAAAGCATAGATCTCAAAGTCTGTGCACAGAATTTAGCAAGGGCCTCGCACCTTCTGATGCATCAGGTAGGTGCACAATAGCATAGCCTAACCCTCTGTACTTTGGTCTATATTGATGCGGGACATAGACAGCCAGCTGATGACCAATCCATTAGTGCAATGGATGGCTGGAAGCATTTGTCTTTGCCTTTGCAATACCACAGAAGCAATGCATGGTCAATGTACAGCAATGACACACCTGTGTGAACAGCCAGGAGACCCCCCCCCCCCCCATGTTATGTTACATAGTTACATAGTTAGTACGGTCGAAAAAAGACATATGTCCATCACGTTCAACCAGGGAATTAAGGGGTAGGGGTGTGGCGCGATATTGGGGAAGGGATGAGATTTTATATTTCTTCATAAGCATTAATCTTATTTTGTCAATTAGGAACATTCAGCACCCACCCGCTATCAAGGCAGCTGCCTATCATGTCATGCCCTACCTGCACAGGTGTGCTGGCTACTCAAATGATCCAATTAAGGAGGCCATTTAGTCAGCAGCAGCAGAAGTCCTGTGCCTGGACGCTCCAACAGGGGCCAGACACAAGCAGAAGCAGAAGCAGCAGAAGCAGCAGCAGCACCACCTTTTGTTTATTGGCTGCAGCAGCAGCAAGGCCCACAGGGCTGGCTAGCTGGCTAGCCAGCAAGCAGGTAGCAATGAAAGTAGGAATCTTTCTTTTTAACCCTGTAAGGGGGTGGTGCACTGTACCCGAAGATACTGCCATATCGGGTCAATGCATAGGGCGACGGAAGCAAGCTTCGAAATCGGCCCCCGTTCTCAAAAATCCATTTAATATATGGTCCCCAGATAGGGGACGTATCAGATATTAAACTGATAAGAACAGATACTACACTTGATCTTAGCCAAAAGGCCGAGAAGCGATAACCGTGAAAGGGGCGGGCCCAACAAGGTCCCCTTCATGGGCACTATCACTGCTTGCTGTCAGGGAGGCTGCCAGACAATTTTCCATGCACACTCTGGGCTGGGGGGCAGTCAACCACCAGTACACACAGCAGAACCTAAACCCATACCATTATTGCTAAGCAGCAAGACAGGGGCCCATTGCACTCCCACGGGGCCTTTTTAAATGCAATCCATAACCCGGATTTGCCAGGAACCCTTCTTACTCCTCCTACTTGCATGTGACACTGGGCTTAGGATCTGCATAGGAAACACACACACAAGCACACACCTACCTTTGTTGCCTGCAGATGCCTCCTTGGCTGTCCCCAAACGGTATCAAACCAACACCCACGGGAAGCTGTAAGCATAGAGGACATGCCTGCACCCCATTGGACTTACCTGTGTGGGTTAAATCCGGGTTATTTGACAACCTATGGCGGTGATGGTTCTGCTCAGGCAGAGCAGTGCTGATGCTCCTCATAAAGCTGTCGCTGCTGTGAAGGTTCTAGGTGACATCACAAATCCCTTTGGTTACATACACAACAAAGCTGGGTTGTTGTTGTTTACACTCTGCAAGGCCTGTGGAAGTGAGTGACATCATAGCACTGTAGTTCTGAGGGTTCAAGATGGATGCAACAATCTCCTGTTGCTTCTATGAAGGCCGTAATAGACGACATCACCAAACAGCTCCATAGTCACATACACAGCAAAGGAGAGATGTTGTTTACACCTAGTGATGTCAGTGGTATTGAGTGACATCACAGCACAGTGCTAAGGCTCCTGGGCCTGGACACAGCAGCGGCTGCAATATCTCAACGGAGAATACGTTTATATCTATGTGTGTGTGTGCGCATATATATATATATATATATATATATATATATATATATATATTTCTCCGCCGAAATCACTTTTAAACCCATTTCCACCTTTTTTTCCCTTCTCTTCCTCTTACTTTTTTTTCACGTTTTTTTACGTTATTCTCCTTTTCGCCTCTTTTCTGGGCGTATTATTCTTCTTTTTCTTCTTTTTTTTCGTCTAATGCATACCCCATCAGTGCAGCAATGCTTATTCAATACCGCCAGCAGATGGAGACACTGGGGGATAATTTTCTAAGGATTTATACTGATTTTTCCTGTCTGAATTTGTCGCACAGAAAGTTGCAGGCCAAATATGTGTGACATTTCTGCGACTTTAGCTTCTAGAGCATTTTTACAACATTATACATAGGTGCTGAATACATAAAAAGCGACTGTTCAGCGACAGACAAGTCGCATCGGCTGAAAGTAGGCCAGAATGTCAGTCCATGTTGGAGCAGGTTTAGATACAGTCTAAAGCATAGATCTCAAAGTCTGTGCACAGAATTTAGCAAGGGCCTCGCACCTTCTGATGCATCAGGTAGGTGCACAATAGCATAGCCTAACCCTCTGTACTTTGGTCTATATTGATGCGGGACATAGACAGCCAGCTGATGACCAATCCATTAGTGCAATGGATGGCTGGAAGCATTTGTCTTTGCCTTTGCAATACCACAGAAGCAATGCATGGTCAATGTACAGCAATGACACACCTGTGTGAACAGCCAGGAGACCCCCCCCCCCCCATGTTATGTTACATAGTTACATAGTTAGTACGGTCGAAAAAAGACATATGTCCATCACGTTCAACCAGGGAATTAAGGGGTAGGGGTGTGGCGCGATATTGGGGAAGGGATGAGATTTTATATTTCTTCATAAGCATTAATCTTATTTTGTCAATTAGGAACATTCAGCACCCACCCGCTATCAAGGCAGCTGCCTATCATGTCATGCCCTACCTGCACAGGTGTGCTGGCTACTCAAATGATCCAATTAAGGAGGCCATTTAGTCAGCAGCAGCAGAAGTCCTGTGCCTGGACGCTCCAACAGGGGCCAGACACAAGCAGAAGCAGAAGCAGCAGAAGCAGCAGCAGCACCACCTTTTGTTTATTGGCTGCAGCAGCAGCAAGGCCCACAGGGCTGGCTAGCTGGCTAGCCAGCAAGCAGGTAGCAATGAAAGTAGGAATCTTTCTTTTTAACCCTGTAAGGGGGTGGTGCACTGTACCCGAAGATACTGCCATATCGGGTCAATGCATAGGGCGACGGAAGCAAGCTTCGAAATCGGCCCCCGTTCTCAAAAATCCATTTAATATATGGTCCCCAGATAGGGGACGTATCAGATATTAAACTGATAAGAACAGATACTACACTTGATCTTAGCCAAAAGGCCGAGAAGCGATAACCGTGAAAGGGGCGGGCCCAACAAGGTCCCCTTCATGGGCACTATCACTGCTTGCTGTCAGGGAGGCTGCCAGACAATTTTCCATGCACACTCTGGGCTGGGGGGCAGTCAACCACCAGTACACACAGCAGAACCTAAACCCATACCATTATTGCTAAGCAGCAAGACAGGGGCCCATTGCACTCCCACGGGGCCTTTTTAAATGCAATCCATAACCCGGATTTGCCAGGAACCCTTCTTACTCCTCCTACTTGCATGTGACACTGGGCTTAGGATCTGCATAGGAAACACACACACAAGCACACACCTACCTTTGTTGCCTGCAGATGCCTCCTTGGCTGTCCCCAAACGGTATCAAACCAACACCCACGGGAAGCTGTAAGCATAGAGGACATGCCTGCACCCCATTGGACTTACCTGTGTGGGTTAAATCCGGGTTATTTGACAACCTATGGCGGTGATGGTTCTGCTCAGGCAGAGCAGTGCTGATGCTCCTCATAAAGCTGTCGCTGCTGTGAAGGTTCTAGGTGACATCACAAATCCCTTTGGTTACATACACAACAAAGCTGGGTTGTTGTTGTTTACACTCTGCAAGGCCTGTGGAAGTGAGTGACATCATAGCACTGTAGTTCTGAGGGTTCAAGATGGATGCAACAATCTCCCTGTTGCTTCTATGAAGGCCGTAATAGACGACATCACCAAACAGCTCCATAGTCACATACACAGCAAAGGAGAGATGTTGTTTACACCTAGTGATGTCAGTGGTATTGAGTGACATCACAGCACAGTGCTAAGGCTCCTGGGCCTGGACACAGCAGCGGCTGCAATATCTCAACGGAGAATACGTTTATATCTATGTGTGTGTGTGCGCATATATATATATATATATATATATATATATATATATATATTTCTCCGCCGAAATCACTTTTAAACCCATTTCCACCTTTTTTTCCCTTCTCTTCCTCTTACTTTTTTTTCACGTTTTTTTACGTTATTCTCCTTTTCGCCTCTTTTCTGGGCGTATTATTCTTCTTTTTCTTCTTTTTTTTCGTCTAATGCATACCCCATCAGTGCAGCAATGCTTATTCAATACCGCCAGCAGATGGAGACACTGGGGGATAATTTTCTAAGGATTTATACTGATTTTTCCTGTCTGAATTTGTCGCACAGAAAGTTGCAGGCCAAATATGTGTGACATTTCTGCGACTTTAGCTTCTAGAGCATTTTTACAACATTATACATAGGTGCTGAATACATAAAAAGCGACTGTTCAGCGACAGACAAGTCGCATCGGCTGAAAGTAGGCCAGAATGTCAGTCCATGTTGGAGCAGGTTTAGATACAGTCTAAAGCATAGATCTCAAAGTCTGTGCACAGAATTTAGCAAGGGCCTCGCACCTTCTGATGCATCAGGTAGGTGCACAATAGCATAGCCTAACCCTCTGTACTTTGGTCTATATTGATGCGGGACATAGACAGCCAGCTGATGACCAATCCATTAGTGCAATGGATGGCTGGAAGCATTTGTCTTTGCCTTTGCAATACCACAGAAGCAATGCATGGTCAATGTACAGCAATGACACACCTGTGTGAACAGCCAGGAGACCCCCCCCCCCCCCATGTTATGTTACATAGTTACATAGTTAGTACGGTCGAAAAAAGACATATGTCCATCACGTTCAACCAGGGAATTAAGGGGTAGGGGTGTGGCGCGATATTGGGGAAGGGATGAGATTTTATATTTCTTCATAAGCATTAATCTTATTTTGTCAATTAGGAACATTCAGCACCCACCCGCTATCAAGGCAGCTGCCTATCATGTCATGCCCTACCTGCACAGGTGTGCTGGCTACTCAAATGATCCAATTAAGGAGGCCATTTAGTCAGCAGCAGCAGAAGTCCTGTGCCTGGACGCTCCAACAGGGGCCAGACACAAGCAGAAGCAGAAGCAGCAGAAGCAGCAGCAGCACCACCTTTTGTTTATTGGCTGCAGCAGCAGCAAGGCCCACAGGGCTGGCTAGCTGGCTAGCCAGCAAGCAGGTAGCAATGAAAGTAGGAATCTTTCTTTTTAACCCTGTAAGGGGGTGGTGCACTGTACCCGAAGATACTGCCATATCGGGTCAATGCATAGGGCGACGGAAGCAAGCTTCGAAATCGGCCCCCGTTCTCAAAAATCCATTTAATATATGGTCCCCAGATAGGGGACGTATCAGATATTAAACTGATAAGAACAGATACTACACTTGATCTTAGCCAAAAGGCCGAGAAGCGATAACCGTGAAAGGGGCGGGCCCAACAAGGTCCCCTTCATGGGCACTATCACTGCTTGCTGTCAGGGAGGCTGCCAGACAATTTTCCATGCACACTCTGGGCTGGGGGGCAGTCAACCACCAGTACACACAGCAGAACCTAAACCCATACCATTATTGCTAAGCAGCAAGACAGGGGCCCATTGCACTCCCACGGGGCCTTTTTAAATGCAATCCATAACCCGGATTTGCCAGGAACCCTTCTTACTCCTCCTACTTGCATGTGACACTGGGCTTAGGATCTGCATAGGAAACACACACACAAGCACACACCTACCTTTGTTGCCTGCAGATGCCTCCTTGGCTGTCCCCAAACGGTATCAAACCAACACCCACGGGAAGCTGTAAGCATAGAGGACATGCCTGCACCCCATTGGACTTACCTGTGTGGGTTAAATCCGGGTTATTTGACAACCTATGGCGGTGATGGTTCTGCTCAGGCAGAGCAGTGCTGATGCTCCTCATAAAGCTGTCGCTGCTGTGAAGGTTCTAGGTGACATCACAAATCCCTTTGGTTACATACACAACAAAGCTGGGTTGTTGTTGTTTACACTCTGCAAGGCCTGTGGAAGTGAGTGACATCATAGCACTGTAGTTCTGAGGGTTCAAGATGGATGCAACAATCTCCTGTTGCTTCTATGAAGGCCGTAATAGACGACATCACCAAACAGCTCCATAGTCACATACACAGCAAAGGAGAGATGTTGTTTACACCTAGTGATGTCAGTGGTATTGAGTGACATCACAGCACAGTGCTAAGGCTCCTGGGCCTGGACACAGCAGCGGCTGCAATATCTCAACGGAGAATACGTTTATATCTATGTGTGTGTGTGCGCATATATATATATATATATATATATATATATATATATATATATTTCTCCGCCGAAATCACTTTTAAACCCATTTCCACCTTTTTTTCCCTTCTCTTCCTCTTACTTTTTTTTCACGTTTTTTTACGTTTTTCTCCTTTTCGCCTCTTTTCTGGGCGTATTATTCTTCTTTTTCTTCTTTTTTTTCGTCTAATGCATACCCCATCAGTGCAGCAATGCTTATTCAATACCGCCAGCAGATGGAGACACTGGGGGATAATTTTCTAAGGATTTATACTGATTTTTCCTGTCTGAATTTGTCGCACAGAAAGTTGCAGGCCAAATATGTGTGACATTTCTGCGACTTTAGCTTCTAGAGCATTTTTACAACATTATACATAGGTGCTGAATACATAAAAAGCGACTGTTCAGCGACAGACAAGTCGCATCGGCTGAAAGTAGGCCAGAATGTCAGTCCATGTTGGAGCAGGTTTAGATACAGTCTAAAGCATAGATCTCAAAGTCTGTGCACAGAATTTAGCAAGGGCCTCGCACCTTCTGATGCATCAGGTAGGTGCACAATAGCATAGCCTAACCCTCTGTACTTTGGTCTATATTGATGCGGGACATAGACAGCCAGCTGATGACCAATCCATTAGTGCAATGGATGGCTGGAAGCATTTGTCTTTGCCTTTGCAATACCACAGAAGCAATGCATGGTCAATGTACAGCAATGACACACCTGTGTGAACAGCCAGGAGACCCCCCCCCCCCCATGTTATGTTACATAGTTACATAGTTAGTACGGTCGAAAAAAGACATATGTCCATCACGTTCAACCAGGGAATTAAGGGGTAGGGGTGTGGCGCGATATTGGGGAAGGGATGAGATTTTATATTTCTTCATAAGCATTAATCTTATTTTGTCAATTAGGAACATTCAGCACCCACCCGCTATCAAGGCAGCTGCCTATCATGTCATGCCCTACCTGCACAGGTGTGCTGGCTACTCAAATGATCCAATTAAGGAGGCCATTTAGTCAGCAGCAGCAGAAGTCCTGTGCCTGGACGCTCCAACAGGGGCCAGACACAAGCAGAAGCAGCAGAAGCAGCAGCAGCACCACCTTTTGTTTATTGGCTGCAGCAGCAGCAAGGCCCACAGGGCTGGCTAGCTGGCTAGCCAGCAAGCAGGTAGCAATGAAAGTAGGAATCTTTCTTTTTAACCCTGTAAGGGGGTGATGCACTGTACCCGAAGATACTGCCATATCGGGTCAATGCATAGGGCGACGGAAGCAAGCTTCGAAATCGGCCCCCGTTCTCAAAAATCCATTTAATATATGGTCCCCAGATAGGGGACGTATCAGATATTAAACTGATAAGAACAGATACTACACTTGATCTTAGCCAAAAGGCCGAGAAGCGATAACCGTGAAAGGGGCGGGCCCAACAAGGTCCCCTTCATGGGCACTATCACTGCTTGCTGTCAGGGAGGCTGCCAGACAATTTTCCATGCACACTCTGGGCTGGGGGGCAGTCAACCACCAGTACACACAGCAGAACCTAAACCCATACCATTATTGCTAAGCAGCAAGACAGGGGCCCATTGCACTCCCACGGGGCCTTTTTAAATGCAATCCATAACCCGGATTTGCCAGGAACCCTTCTTACTCCTCCTACTTGCATGTGACACTGGGCTTAGGATCTGCATAGGAAACACACACACAAGCACACACCTACCTTTGTTGCCTGCAGATGCCTCCTTGGCTGTCCCCAAACGGTATCAAACCAACACCCACGGGAAGCTGTAAGCATAGAGGACATGCCTGCACCCCATTGGACTTACCTGTGTGGGTTAAATCCGGGTTATTTGACAACCTATGGCGGTGATGGTTCTGCTCAGGCAGAGCAGTGCTGATGCTCCTCATAAAGCTGTCGCTGCTGTGAAGGTTCTAGGTGACATCACAAATCCCTTTGGTTACATACACAACAAAGCTGGGTTGTTGTTGTTTACACTCTGCAAGGCCTGTGGAAGTGAGTGACATCATAGCACTGTAGTTCTGAGGGTTCAAGATGGATGCAACAATCTCCTGTTGCTTCTATGAAGGCCGTAATAGACGACATCACCAAACAGCTCCATAGTCACATACACAGCAAAGGAGAGATGTTGTTTACACCTAGTGATGTCAGTGGTATTGAGTGACATCACAGCACAGTGCTAAGGCTCCTGGGCCTGGACACAGCAGCGGCTGCAATATCTCAACGGAGAATACGTTTATATCTATGTGTGTGTGTGCGCATATATATATATATATATATATATATATATATATATATATATATATTTCTCCGCCGAAATCACTTTTAAACCCATTTCCACCTTTTTTTCCCTTCTCTTCCTCTTACTTTTTTTTCACGTTTTTTTACGTTTTTCTCCTTTTCGCCTCTTTTCTGGGCGTATTATTCTTCTTTTTCTTCTTTTTTTTCGTCTAATGCATACCCCATCAGTGCAGCAATGCTTATTCAATACCGCCAGCAGATGGAGACACTGGGGGATAATTTTCTAAGGATTTATACTGATTTTTCCTGTCTGAATTTGTCGCACAGAAAGTTGCAGGCCAAATATGTGTGACATTTCTGCGACTTTAGCTTCTAGAGCATTTTTACAACATTATACATAGGTGCTGAATACATAAAAAGCGACTGTTCAGCGACAGACAAGTCGCATCGGCTGAAAGTAGGCCAGAATGTCAGTCCATGTTGGAGCAGGTTTAGATACAGTCTAAAGCATAGATCTCAAAGTCTGTGCACAGAATTTAGCAAGGGCCTCGCACCTTCTGATGCATCAGGTAGGTGCACAATAGCATAGCCTAACCCTCTGTACTTTGGTCTATATTGATGCGGGACATAGACAGCCAGCTGATGACCAATCCATTAGTGCAATGGATGGCTGGAAGCATTTGTCTTTGCCTTTGCAATACCACAGAAGCAATGCATGGTCAATGTACAGCAATGACACACCTGTGTGAACAGCCAGGAGACCCCCCCCCCCCCATGTTATGTTACATAGTTACATAGTTAGTACGGTCGAAAAAAGACATATGTCCATCACGTTCAACCAGGGAATTAAGGGGTAGGGGTGTGGCGCGATATTGGGGAAGGGATGAGATTTTATATTTCTTCATAAGCATTAATCTTATTTTGTCAATTAGGAACATTCAGCACCCACCCGCTATCAAGGCAGCTGCCTATCATGTCATGCCCTACCTGCACAGGTGTGCTGGCTACTCAAATGATCCAATTAAGGAGGCCATTTAGTCAGCAGCAGCAGAAGTCCTGTGCCTGGACGCTCCAACAGGGGCCAGACACAAGCAGAAGCAGAAGCAGCAGAAGCACCACCTTTTGTTTATTGGCTGCAGCAGCAGCAAGGCCCACAGGGCTGGCTAGCTGGCTAGCCAGCAAGCAGGTAGCAATGAAAGTAGGAATCTTTCTTTTTAACCCTGTAAGGGGGTGGTGCACTGTACCCGAAGATACTGCCATATCGGGTCAATGCATAGGGCGACGGAAGCAAGCTTCGAAATCGGCCCCCGTTCTCAAAAATCCATTTAATATATGGTCCCCAGATAGGGGACGTATCAGATATTAAACTGATAAGAACAGATACTACACTTGATCTTAGCCAAAAGGCCGAGAAGCGATAACCGTGAAAGGGGCGGGCCCAACAAGGTCCCCTTCATGGGCACTATCACTGCTTGCTGTCAGGGAGGCTGCCAGACAATTTTCCATGCACACTCTGGGCTGGGGGGCAGTCAACCACCAGTACACACAGCAGAACCTAAACCCATACCATTATTGCTAAGCAGCAAGACAGGGGCCCATTGCACTCCCACGGGGCCTTTTTAAATGCAATCCATAACCCGGATTTGCCAGGAACCCTTCTTACTCCTCCTACTTGCATGTGACACTGGGCTTAGGATCTGCATAGGAAACACACACACAAGCACACACCTACCTTTGTTGCCTGCAGATGCCTCCTTGGCTGTCCCCAAACGGTATCAAACCAACACCCACGGGAAGCTGTAAGCATAGAGGACATGCCTGCACCCCATTGGACTTACCTGTGTGGGTTAAATCCGGGTTATTTGACAACCTATGGCGGTGATGGTTCTGCTCAGGCAGAGCAGTGCTGATGCTCCTCATAAAGCTGTCGCTGCTGTGAAGGTTCTAGGTGACATCACAAATCCCTTTGGTTACATACACAACAAAGCTGGGTTGTTGTTGTTTACACTCTGCAAGGCCTGTGGAAGTGAGTGACATCATAGCACTGTAGTTCTGAGGGTTCAAGATGGATGCAACAATCTCCTGTTGCTTCTATGAAGGCCGTAATAGACGACATCACCAAACAGCTCCATAGTCACATACACAGCAAAGGAGAGATGTTGTTTACACCTAGTGATGTCAGTGGTATTGAGTGACATCACAGCACAGTGCTAAGGCTCCTGGGCCTGGACACAGCAGCGGCTGCAATATCTCAACGGAGAATACGTTTATATCTATGTGTGTGTGTGCGCATATATATATATATATATATATATATATATATATATATATATATATATTCTCCGCCGAAATCACTTTTAAACCCATTTCCACCTTTTTTTCCCTTCTCTTCCTCTTACTTTTTTTTCACGTTTTTTTACGTTTTTCTCCTTTTCGCCTCTTTTCTGGGCGTATTATTCTTCTTTTTCTTCTTTTTTTTCGTCTAATGCATACCCCATCAGTGCAGCAATGCTTATTCAATACCGCCAGCAGATGGAGACACTGGGGGATAATTTTCTAAGGATTTATACTGATTTTTCCTGTCTGAATTTGTCGCACAGAAAGTTGCAGGCCAAATATGTGTGACATTTCTGCGACTTTAGCTTCTAGAGCATTTTTACAACATTATACATAGGTGCTGAATACATAAAAAGCGACTGTTCAGCGACAGACAAGTCGCATCGGCTGAAAGTAGGCCAGAATGTCAGTCCATGTTGGAGCAGGTTTAGATACAGTCTAAAGCATAGATCTCAAAGTCTGTGCACAGAATTTAGCAAGGGCCTCGCACCTTCTGATGCATCAGGTAGGTGCACAATAGCATAGCCTAACCCTCTGTACTTTGGTCTATATTGATGCGGGACATAGACAGCCAGCTGATGACCAATCCATTAGTGCAATGGATGGCTGGAAGCATTTGTCTTTGCCTTTGCAATACCACAGAAGCAATGCATGGTCAATGTACAGCAATGACACACCTGTGTGAACAGCCAGGAGACCCCCCCCCCCCCCATGTTATGTTACATAGTTACATAGTTAGTACGGTCGAAAAAAGACATATGTCCATCACGTTCAACCAGGGAATTAAGGGGTAGGGGTGTGGCGCGATATTGGGGAAGGGATGAGATTTTATATTTCTTCATAAGCATTAATCTTATTTTGTCAATTAGGAACATTCAGCACCCACCCGCTATCAAGGCAGCTGCCTATCATGTCATGCCCTACCTGCACAGGTGTGCTGGCTACTCAAATGATCCAATTAAGGAGGCCATTTAGTCAGCAGCAGCAGAAGTCCTGTGCCTGGACGCTCCAACAGGGGCCAGACACAAGCAGAAGCAGAAGCAGCAGAAGCAGCAGCAGCACCACCTTTTGTTTATTGGCTGCAGCAGCAGCAAGGCCCACAGGGCTGGCTAGCTGGCTAGCCAGCAAGCAGGTAGCAATGAAAGTAGGAATCTTTCTTTTTAACCCTGTAAGGGGGTGGTGCACTGTACCCGAAGATACTGCCATATCGGGTCAATGCATAGGGCGACGGAAGCAAGCTTCGAAATCGGCCCCCGTTCTCAAAAATCCATTTAATATATGGTCCCCAGATAGGGGACGTATCAGATATTAAACTGATAAGAACAGATACTACACTTGATCTTAGCCAAAAGGCCGAGAAGCGATAACCGTGAAAGGGGCGGGCCCAACAAGGTCCCCTTCATGGGCACTATCACTGCTTGCTGTCAGGGAGGCTGCCAGACAATTTTCCATGCACACTCTGGGCTGGGGGGCAGTCAACCACCAGTACACACAGCAGAACCTAAACCCATACCATTATTGCTAAGCAGCAAGACAGGGGCCCATTGCACTCCCACGGGGCCTTTTTAAATGCAATCCATAATCCGGATTTGCCAGGAACCCTTCTTACTCCTCCTACTTGCATGTGACACTGGGCTTAGGATCTGCATAGGAAACACACACACAAGCACACACCTACCTTTGTTGGCTGCAGATGCCTCCTTGGCTGTCCCCAAACGGTATCAAACCAACACCCACGGGAAGCTGTAAGCATAGAGGACATGCCTGCACCCCATTGGACTTACCTGTGTGGGTTAAATCCGGGTTATTTGACAACCTATGGCGGTGATGGTTCTGCTCAGGCAGAGCAGTGCTGATGCTCCTCATAAAGCTGTCGCTGCTGTGAAGGTTCTAGGTGACATCACAAATCCCTTTGGTTACATACACAACAAAGCTGGGTTGTTGTTGTTTACACTCTGCAAGGCCTGTGGAAGTGAGTGACATCATAGCACTGTAGTTCTGAGGGTTCAAGATGGATGCAACAATCTCCTGTTGCTTCTATGAAGGCCGTAATAGACGACATCACCAAACAGCTCCATAGTCACATACACAGCAAAGGAGAGATGTTGTTTACACCTAGTGATGTCAGTGGTATTGAGTGACATCACAGCACAGTGCTAAGGCTCCTGGGCCTGGACACAGCAGCGGCTGCAATATCTCAACGGAGAATACGTTTATATCTATGTGTGTGTGTGCGCATATATATATATATATATATATATATATATATATATATATATATATATATTTCTCCGCCGAAATCACTTTTAAACCCATTTCCACCTTTTTTTCCCTTCTCTTCCTCTTACTTTTTTTTCACGTTTTTTTACGTTTTTCTCCTTTTCGCCTCTTTTCTGGGCGTATTATTCTTCTTTTTCTTCTTTTTTTTCGTCTAATGCATACCCCATCAGTGCAGCAATGCTTATTCAATACCGCCAGCAGATGGAGACACTGGGGGATAATTTTCTAAGGATTTATACTGATTTTTCCTGTCTGAATTTGTCGCACAGAAAGTTGCAGGCCAAATATGTGTGACATTTCTGCGACTTTAGCTTCTAGAGCATTTTTACAACATTATACATAGGTGCTGAATACATAAAAAGCGACTGTTCAGCGACAGACAAGTCGCATCGGCTGAAAGTAGGCCAGAATGTCAGTCCATGTTGGAGCAGGTTTAGATACAGTCTAAAGCATAGATCTCAAAGTCTGTGCACAGAATTTAGCAAGGGCCTCGCACCTTCTGATGCATCAGGTAGGTGCACAATAGCATAGCCTAACCCTCTGTACTTTGGTCTATATTGATGCGGGACATAGACAGCCAGCTGATGACCAATCCATTAGTGCAATGGATGGCTGGAAGCATTTGTCTTTGCCTTTGCAATACCACAGAAGCAATGCATGGTCAATGTACAGCAATGACACACCTGTGTGAACAGCCAGGAGACCCCCCCCCCCCCCCATGTTATGTTACATAGTTACATAGTTAGTACGGTCGAAAAAAGACATATGTCCATCACGTTCAACCAGGGAATTAAGGGGTAGGGGTGTGGCGCGATATTGGGGAAGGGATGAGATTTTATATTTCTTCATAAGCATTAATCTTATTTTGTCAATTAGGAACATTCAGCACCCACCCGCTATCAAGGCAGCTGCCTATCATGTCATGCCCTACCTGCACAGGTGTGCTGGCTACTCAAATGATCCAATTAAGGAGGCCATTTAGTCAGCAGCAGCAGAAGTCCTGTGCCTGGACGCTCCAACAGGGGCCAGACACAAGCAGAAGCAGAAGCAGCAGAAGCAGCAGCAGCACCACCTTTTGTTTATTGGCTGCAGCAGCAGCAAGGCCCACAGGGCTGGCTAGCTGGCTAGCCAGCAAGCAGGTAGCAATGAAAGTAGGAATCTTTCTTTTTAACCCTGTAAGGGGGTGGTGCACTGTACCCGAAGATACTGCCATATCGGGTCAATGCATAGGGCGACGGAAGCAAGCTTCGAAATCGGCCCCCGTTCTCAAAAATCCATTTAATATATGGTCCCCAGATAGGGGACGTATCAGATATTAAACTGATAAGAACAGATACTACACTTGATCTTAGCCAAAAGGCCGAGAAGCGATAACCGTGAAAGGGGCGGGCCCAACAAGGTCCCCTTCATGGGCACTATCACTGCTTGCTGTCAGGGAGGCTGCCAGACAATTTTCCATGCACACTCTGGGCTGGGGGGCAGTCAACCACCAGTACACACAGCAGAACCTAAACCCATACCATTATTGCTAAGCAGCAAGACAGGGGCCCATTGCACTCCCACGGGGCCTTTTTAAATGCAATCCATAACCCGGATTTGCCAGGAACCCTTCTTACTCCTCCTACTTGCATGTGACACTGGGCTTAGGATCTGCATAGGAAACACACACACAAGCACACACCTACCTTTGTTGCCTGCAGATGCCTCCTTGGCTGTCCCCAAACGGTATCAAACCAACACCCACGGGAAGCTGTAAGCATAGAGGACATGCCTGCACCCCATTGGACTTACCTGTGTGGGTTAAATCCGGGTTATTTGACAACCTATGGCGGTGATGGTTCTGCTCAGGCAGAGCAGTGCTGATGCTCCTCATAAAGCTGTCGCTGCTGTGAAGGTTCTAGGTGACATCACAAATCCCTTTGGTTACATACACAACAAAGCTGGGTTGTTGTTGTTTACACTCTGCAAGGCCTGTGGAAGTGAGTGACATCATAGCACTGTAGTTCTGAGGGTTCAAGATGGATGCAACAATCTCCTGTTGCTTCTATGAAGGCCGTAATAGACGACATCACCAAACAGCTCCATAGTCACATACACAGCAAAGGAGAGATGTTGTTTACACCTAGTGATGTCAGTGGTATTGAGTGACATCACAGCACAGTGCTAAGGCTCCTGGGCCTGGACACAGCAGCGGCTGCAATATCTCAACGGAGAATACGTTTATATCTATGTGTGTGTGTGCGCATATATATATATATATATATATATATATATATATATATATATATTTCTCCGCCGAAATCACTTTTAAACCCATTTCCACCTTTTTTTCCCTTCTCTTCCTCTTACTTTTTTTTCACGTTTTTTTACGTTTTTCTCCTTTTCGCCTCTTTTCTGGGCGTATTATTCTTCTTTTTCTTCTTTTTTTTCGTCTAATGCATACCCCATCAGTGCAGCAATGCTTATTCAATACCGCCAGCAGATGGAGACACTGGGGGATAATTTTCTAAGGATTTATACTGATTTTTCCTGTCTGAATTTGTCGCACAGAAAGTTGCAGGCCAAATATGTGTGACATTTCTGCGACTTTAGCTTCTAGAGCATTTTTACAACATTATACATAGGTGCTGAATACATAAAAAGCGACTGTTCAGCGACAGACAAGTCGCATCGGCTGAAAGTAGGCCAGAATGTCAGTCCATGTTGGAGCAGGTTTAGATACAGTCTAAAGCATAGATCTCAAAGTCTGTGCACAGAATTTAGCAAGGGCCTCGCACCTTCTGATGCATCAGGTAGGTGCACAATAGCATAGCCTAACCCTCTGTACTTTGGTCTATATTGATGCGGGACATAGACAGCCAGCTGATGACCAATCCATTAGTGCAATGGATGGCTGGAAGCATTTGTCTTTGCCTTTGCAATACCACAGAAGCAATGCATGGTCAATGTACAGCAATGACACACCTGTGTGAACAGCCAGGAGACCCCCCCCCCCCCCATGTTATGTTACATAGTTACATAGTTAGTACGGTCGAAAAAAGACATATGTCCATCACGTTCAACCAGGGAATTAAGGGGTAGGGGTGTGGCGCGATATTGGGGAAGGGATGAGATTTTATATTTCTTCATAAGCATTAATCTTATTTTGTCAATTAGGAACATTCAGCACCCACCCGCTATCAAGGCAGCTGCCTATCATGTCATGCCCTACCTGCACAGGTGTGCTGGCTACTCAAATGATCCAATTAAGGAGGCCATTTAGTCAGCAGCAGCAGAAGTCCTGTGCCTGGACGCTCCAACAGGGGCCAGACACAAGCAGAAGCAGAAGCAGCAGAAGCAGCAGCAGCACCACCTTTTGTTTATTGGCTGCAGCAGCAGCAAGGCCCACAGGGCTGGCTAGCTGGCTAGCCAGCAAGCAGGTAGCAATGAAAGTAGGAATCTTTCTTTTTAACCCTGTAAGGGGGTGGTGCACTGTACCCGAAGATACTGCCATATCGGGTCAATGCATAGGGCGACGGAAGCAAGCTTCGAAATCGGCCCCCGTTCTCAAAAATCCATTTAATATATGGTCCCCAGATAGGGGACGTATCAGATATTAAACTGATAAGAACAGATACTACACTTGATCTTAGCCAAAAGGCCGAGAAGCGATAACCGTGAAAGGGGCGGGCCCAACAAGGTCCCCTTCATGGGCACTATCACTGCTTGCTGTCAGGGAGGCTGCCAGACAATTTTCCATGCACACTCTGGGCTGGGGGGCAGTCAACCACCAGTACACACAGCAGAACCTAAACCCATACCATTATTGCTAAGCAGCAAGACAGGGGCCCATTGCACTCCCACGGGGCCTTTTTAAATGCAATCCATAACCCGGATTTGCCAGGAACCCTTCTTACTCCTCCTACTTGCATGTGACACTGGGCTTAGGATCTGCATAGGAAACACACACACAAGCACACACCTACCTTTGTTGCCTGCAGATGCCTCCTTGGCTGTCCCCAAACGGTATCAAACCAACACCCACGGGAAGCTGTAAGCATAGAGGACATGCCTGCACCCCATTGGACTTACCTGTGTGGGTTAAATCCGGGTTATTTGACAACCTATGGCGGTGATGGTTCTGCTCAGGCAGAGCAGTGCTGATGCTCCTCATAAGCTGTCGCTGCTGTGAAGGTTCTAGGTGACATCACAAATCCCTTTGGTTACATACACAACAAAGCTGGGTTGTTGTTGTTTACACTCTGCAAGGCCTGTGGAAGTGAGTGACATCATAGCACTGTAGTTCTGAGGGTTCAAGATGGATGCAACAATCTCCTGTTGCTTCTATGAAGGCCGTAATAGACGACATCACCAAACAGCTCCATAGTCACATACACAGCAAAGGAGAGATGTTGTTTACACCTAGTGATGTCAGTGGTATTGAGTGACATCACAGCACAGTGCTAAGGCTCCTGGGCCTGGACACAGCAGCGGCTGCAATATCTCAACGGAGAATACGTTTATATCTATGTGTGTGTGTGCGCATATATATATATATATATATATATATATATATATATATATATATATATTTCTCCGCCGAAATCACTTTTAAACCCATTTCCACCTTTTTTTCCCTTCTCTTCCTCTTACTTTTTTTTCACGTTTTTTTACGTTTTTCTCCTTTTCGCCTCTTTTCTGGGCGTATTATTCTTCTTTTTCTTCTTTTTTTTCGTCTAATGCATACCCCATCAGTGCAGCAATGCTTATTCAATACCGCCAGCAGATGGAGACACTGGGGGATAATTTTCTAAGGATTTATACTGATTTTTCCTGTCTGAATTTGTCGCACAGAAAGTTGCAGGCCAAATATGTGTGACATTTCTGCGACTTTAGCTTCTAGAGCATTTTTACAACATTATACATAGGTGCTGAATACATAAAAAGCGACTGTTCAGCGACAGACAAGTCGCATCGGCTGAAAGTAGGCCAGAATGTCAGTCCATGTTGGAGCAGGTTTAGATACAGTCTAAAGCATAGATCTCAAAGTCTGTGCACAGAATTTAGCAAGGGCCTCGCACCTTCTGATGCATCAGGTAGGTGCACAATAGCATAGCCTAACCCTCTGTACTTTGGTCTATATTGATGCGGGACATAGACAGCCAGCTGATGACCAATCCATTAGTGCAATGGATGGCTGGAAGCATTTGTCTTTGCCTTTGCAATACCACAGAAGCAATGCATGGTCAATGTACAGCAATGACACACCTGTGTGAACAGCCAGGAGACCCCCCCCCCCCCCCATGTTATGTTACATAGTTACATAGTTAGTACGGTCGAAAAAAGACATATGTCCATCACGTTCAACCAGGGAATTAAGGGGTAGGGGTGTGGCGCGATATTGGGGAAGGGATGAGATTTTATATTTCTTCATAAGCATTAATCTTATTTTGTCAATTAGGAACATTCAGCACCCACCCGCTATCAAGGCAGCTGCCTATCATGTCATGCCCTACCTGCACAGGTGTGCTGGCTACTCAAATGATCCAATTAAGGAGGCCATTTAGTCAGCAGCAGCAGAAGTCCTGTGCCTGGACGCTCCAACAGGGGCCAGACACAAGCAGAAGCAGAAGCAGCAGAAGCAGCAGCAGCACCACCTTTTGTTTATTGGCTGCAGCAGCAGCAAGGCCCACAGGGCTGGCTAGCTGGCTAGCCAGCAAGCAGGTAGCAATGAAAGTAGGAATCTTTCTTTTTAACCCTGTAAGGGGGTGGTGCACTGTACCCGAAGATACTGCCATATCGGGTCAATGCATAGGGCGACGGAAGCAAGCTTCGAAATCGGCCCCCGTTCTCAAAAATCCATTTAATATATGGTCCCCAGATAGGGGACGTATCAGATATTAAACTGATAAGAACAGATACTACACTTGATCTTAGCCAAAAGGCCGAGAAGCGATAACCGTGAAAGGGGCGGGCCCAACAAGGTCCCCTTCATGGGCACTATCACTGCTTGCTGTCAGGGAGGCTGCCAGACAATTTTCCATGCACACTCTGGGCTGGGGGGCAGTCAACCACCAGTACACACAGCAGAACCTAAACCCATACCATTATTGCTAAGCAGCAAGACAGGGGCCCATTGCACTCCCACGGGGCCTTTTTAAATGCAATCCATAACCCGGATTTGCCAGGAACCCTTCTTACTCCTCCTACTTGCATGTGACACTGGGCTTAGGATCTGCATAGGAAACACACACACAAGCACACACCTACCTTTGTTGCCTGCAGATGCCTCCTTGGCTGTCCCCAAACGGTATCAAACCAACACCCACGGGAAGCTGTAAGCATAGAGGACATGCCTGCACCCCATTGGACTTACCTGTGTGGGTTAAATCCGGGTTATTTGACAACCTATGGCGGTGATGGTTCTGCTCAGGCAGAGCAGTGCTGATGCTCCTCATAAAGCTGTCGCTGCTGTGAAGGTTCTAGGTGACATCACAAATCCCTTTGGTTACATACACAACAAAGCTGGGTTGTTGTTGTTTACACTCTGCAAGGCCTGTGGAAGTGAGTGACATCATAGCACTGTAGTTCTGAGGGTTCAAGATGGATGCAACAATCTCCTGTTGCTTCTATGAAGGCCGTAATAGACGACATCACCAAACAGCTCCATAGTCACATACACAGCAAAGGAGAGATGTTGTTTACACCTAGTGATGTCAGTGGTTATTGAGTGACATCACAGCACAGTGCTAAGGCTCCTGGGCCTGGACACAGCAGCGGCTGCAATATCTCAACGGAGAATACGTTTATATCTATGTGTGTGTGTGCGCATATATATATATATATATATATATATATATATATATATTTCTCCGCCGAAATCACTTTTAAACCCATTTCCACCTTTTTTTCCCTTCTCTTCCTCTTACTTTTTTTTCACGTTTTTTTACGTTTTTCTCCTTTTCGCCTCTTTTCTGGGCGTATTATTCTTCTTTTTCTTCTTTTTTTTTCGTCTAATGCATACCCCATCAGTG
>NW_026608320.1:0-75689 GCF_029499605.1 Hyla sarda
GTTTATATATATGTGTGTGTGTGCGCGTATATATATATATATATATATATATATATATATATATATATATATTCTCCGCCGAAATCACTTTTAAACCCATTTCCACCTTTTTTTCCCTTCTCTTCCTCTTACTTTTTTTTCACGTTTTTTTACGTTTTTCTCCTTTTCGCCTCTTTTCTGGGCGTATTATTCTTCTTTTTCTTCTTTTTTTTCGTCTAATGCATACCCCATCAGTGCAGCAATGCTTATTCAATACCGCCAGCAGATGGAGACACTGGGGGATAATTTTCTAAGGATTTATACTGATTTTTCCTGTCTGAATTTGTCGCACAGAAAGTTGCAGGCCAAATATGTGTGACATTTCTGCGACTTTAGCTTCTAGAGCATTTTTACAACATTATACATAGGTGCTGAATACATAAAAAGCGACTGTTCAGCGACAGACAAGTCGCATCGGCTGAAAGTAGGCCAGAATGTCAGTCCATGTTGGAGCAGGTTTAGATACAGTCTAAAGTATAGATCTCAAAGTCTGTGCACAGAATTTAGCAAGGGCCTCGCACCTTCTGATGCATCAGGTAGGTGCACAATAGCATAGCCTAACCCTCTGTACTTTGGTCTATATTGATGCGGGACATAGACAGCCAGCTGATGACCAATCCATTAGTGCAATGGATGGCTGGAAGCATTTGTCTTTGCCTTTGCAATACCACAGAAGCAATGCATGGTCAATGTACAGCAATGACACACCTGTGTGAACAGCCAGGAGACCCCCCCCCCCCCCCCCCATGTTATGTTACATAGTTACATAGTTAGTACGGTCGAAAAAAGACATATGTCCATCAAGTTCAACCAGGGAATTAAGGGGTAGGGGTGTGGCGCGATATTGGGGAAGGGATGAGATTTTATATTTCTTCATAAGCATTAATCTTATTTTGTCAATTAGGAACATTCAGCACCCACCCGCTATCAAGGCAGCTGCCTATCATGTCATGCCCTACCTGCACAGGTGTGCTGGCTACTCAAATGATCCAATTAAGGAGGCCATTTAGTCAGCAGCAGCAGAAGTCCTGTGCCTGGACGCTCCAACAGCGGCCAGACACAAGCAGAAGCAGAAGCAGCAGAAGCAGCAGCAGCACCACCTTTTGTTTTTTGGCTGCAGCAGCAGCAAGGCCCACAGGGCTGGCTAGCTGGCTAGCCAGCAAGCAGGTAGCAATGAAAGTAGGAATCTTTCTTTTTAACCCTGTAAGGGGGTGGTGCACTGTACCCGAAGATACTGCCATATCGGGTCAATGCATAGGGCGACGGAAGCAAGCTTCGAAATCGGCCCCCGTTCTCAAAAATCCATTTAATATATGGTCCCCAGATAGGGGACGTATCAGATATTAAACTGATAAGAACAGATACTACACTTGATCTTAGCCAAAAGGCCGAGAAGCGATAACCGTGAAAGGGGCGGGCCCAACAAGGTGCCCTTCATGGGCACTATCACTGCTTGCTGTCAGGGAGGCTGCCAGACAATTTTCCATGCACACTCTGGGCTGGGGGGCAGTCAACCACCAGTACACACAGCAGAACCTAAACCCATACCATTATTGCTAAGCAGCAAGACAGGGGCCCATTGCACTCCCACGGGGCCTTTTTAAATGCAATCCATAACCCGGATTTGCCAGGAACCCTTCTTACTCCTCCTACTTGCATGTGACACTGGGCTTAGGATCTGCATAGGAAACACACACACAAGCACACACCTACCTTTGTTGCCTGCAGATGCCTCCTTGGCTGTCCCCAAACGGTATCAAACCAACACCCACGGGAAGCTGTAAGCATAGAGGACATGCCTGCACCCCATTGGACTTACCTGTGTGGGTTAAACCCGGGTTATTTGACAACCTATGGCGGTGATGGTTCTGCTCAGGCAGAGCAGTGCTGATGCTCCTCATAAAGCTGTCGCTGCTGTGAAGGTTCTAGGTGACATCACAAATCCCTATGGTTACATACACAACAAAGCTGGGTTGTTGTTGTTTACACTCTGCAAGGCCTGTGGAAGTGAGTGACATCATAGCACTGTAGTTCTGAGGGTTCTAGATGGATGCAACAATCTCCTGTTGCTTCTATGAAGGCCATAATAGACGACATCACCAAACAGCTCCATAGTCACATACACAGCAAAGGAGAGATGTTGTTTACACCTAGTGATGTCAGTGGTATTGAGTGACATCACAGCACAGTGCTAAGGCTCCTGGGCCTGGACACAGCAGCGGCTGCAATATCTCAACGGAGAATACGTTTATATATATGTGTGTGTGTGCGCGTATATATATATATATATATATATATATATATATATATATATATATTTCTCCGCCGAAATCACTTTTAAACCCATTTCCACCTTTTTTTCCCTTCTCTTCCTCTTACTTTTTTTTCACGTTTTTTTACATTTTTCTCCTTTTCGCCTCTTTTCTGGGCGTATTATTCTTCTTTTTCTTCTTTTTTTTCGTCTAATGCATACCCCATCAGTGCAGCAATGCTTATTCAATACCGCCAGCAGATGGAGACACTGGGGGATAATTTTCTAAGGATTTATACTGATTTTTCCTGTCTGAATTTGTCGCACAGAAAGTTGCAGGCCAAATATGTGTGACATTTCTGCGACTTTAGCTTCTAGAGCATTTTTACAACATTATACATAGGTGCTGAATACATAAAAAGCGACTGTTCAGCGACAGACAAGTCGCATCGGCTGAAAGTAGGCCAGAATGTCAGTCCATGTTGGAGCAGGTTTAGATACAGTCTAAAGTATAGATCTCAAAGTCTGTGCACAGAATTTAGCAAGGGCCTCGCACCTTCTGATGCATCAGGTAGGTGCACAATAGCATAGCCTAACCCTCTGTACTTTGGTCTATATTGATGCGGGACATAGACAGCCAGCTGATGACCAATCCATTAGTGCAATGGATGGCTGGAAGCATTTGTCTTTGCCTTTGCAATACCACAGAAGCAATGCATGGTCAATGTACAGCAATGACACACCTGTGTGAACAGCCAGGAGACCCCCCCCCCCCCCCATGTTATGTTACATAGTTACATAGTTAGTACGGTCGAAAAAAGACATATGTCCATCAAGTTCAACCAGGGAATTAAGGGGTAGGGGTGTGGCGCGATATTGGGGAAGGGATGAGATTTTATATTTCTTCATAAGCATTAATCTTATTTTGTCAATTAGGAACATTCAGCACCCACCCGCTATCAAGGCAGCTGCCTATCATGTCATGCCCTACCTGCACAGGTGTGCTGGCTACTCAAATGATCCAATTAAGGAGGCCATTTAGTCAGCAGCAGCAGAAGTCCTGTGCCTGGACGCTCCAACAGCGGCCAGACACAAGCAGAAGCAGAAGCAGCAGAAGCAGCAGCAGCACCACCTTTTGTTTTTTGGCTGCAGCAGCAGCAAGGCCCACAGGGCTGGCTAGCTGGCTAGCCAGCAAGCAGGTAGCAATGAAAGTAGGAATCTTTCTTTTTAACCCTGTAAGGGGGTGGTGCACTGTACCCGAAGATACTGCCATATCGGGTCAATGCATAGGGCGACGGAAGCAAGCTTCGAAATCGGCCCCCGTTCTCAAAAATCCATTTAATATATGGTCCCCAGATAGGGGACGTATCAGATATTAAACTGATAAGAACAGATACTACACTTGATCTTAGCCAAAAGGCCGAGAAGCGATAACCGTGAAAGGGGCGGGCCCAACAAGGTGCCCTTCATGGGCACTATCACTGCTTGCTGTCAGGGAGGCTGCCAGACAATTTTCCATGCACACTCTGGGCTGGGGGGCAGTCAACCACCAGTACACACAGCAGAACCTAAACCCATACCATTATTGCTAAGCAGCAAGACAGGGGCCCATTGCACTCCCACGGGGCCTTTTTAAATGCAATCCATAACCCGGATTTGCCAGGAACCCTTCTTACTCCTCCTACTTGCATGTGACACTGGGCTTAGGATCTGCATAGGAAACACACACACAAGCACACACCTACCTTTGTTGCCTGCAGATGCCTCCTTGGCTGTCCCCAAACGGTATCAAACCAACACCCACGGGAAGCTGTAAGCATAGAGGACATGCCTGCACCCCATTGGACTTACCTGTGTGGGTTAAACCCGGGTTATTTGACAACCTATGGCGGTGATGGTTCTGCTCAGGCAGAGCAGTGCTGATGCTCCTCATAAAGCTGTCGCTGCTGTGAAGGTTCTAGGTGACATCACAAATCCCTATGGTTACATACACAACAAAGCTGGGTTGTTGTTGTTTACACTCTGCAAGGCCTGTGGAAGTGAGTGACATCATAGCACTGTAGTTCTGAGGGTTCTAGATGGATGCAACAATCTCCTGTTGCTTCTATGAAGGCCATAATAGACGACATCACCAAACAGCTCCATAGTCACATACACAGCAAAGGAGAGATGTTGTTTACACCTAGTGATGTCAGTGGTATTGAGTGACATCACAGCACAGTGCTAAGGCTCCTGGGCCTGGACACAGCAGCGGCTGCAATATCTCAACGGAGAATACGTTTATATATATGTGTGTGTGTGCGCGTATATATATATATATATATATATATATATATATATATATATATATTTCTCCGCCGAAATCACTTTTAAACCCATTTCCACCTTTTTTTCCCTTCTCTTCCTCTTACTTTTTTTTCACGTTTTTTTACGTTTTTCTCCTTTTCGCCTCTTTTCTGGGCGTATTATTCTTCTTTTTCTTCTTTTTTTTCGTCTAATGCATACCCCATCAGTGCAGCAATGCTTATTCAATACCGCCAGCAGATGGAGACACTGGGGGATAATTTTCTAAGGATTTATACTGATTTTTCCTGTCTGAATTTGTCGCACAGAAAGTTGCAGGCCAAATATGTGTGACATTTCTGCGACTTTAGCTTCTAGAGCATTTTTACAACATTATACATAGGTGCTGAATACATAAAAAGCGACTGTTCAGCGACAGACAAGTCGCATCGGCTGAAAGTAGGCCAGAATGTCAGTCCATGTTGGAGCAGGTTTAGATACAGTCTAAAGTATAGATCTCAAAGTCTGTGCACAGAATTTAGCAAGGGCCTCGCACCTTCTGATGCATCAGGTAGGTGCACAATAGCATAGCCTAACCCTCTGTACTTTGGTCTATATTGATGCGGGACATAGACAGCCAGCTGATGACCAATCCATTAGTGCAATGGATGGCTGGAAGCATTTGTCTTTGCCTTTGCAATACCACAGAAGCAATGCATGGTCAATGTACAGCAATGACACACCTGTGTGAACAGCCAGGAGACCCCCCCCCCCCCCCATGTTATGTTACATAGTTACATAGTTAGTACGGTCGAAAAAAGACATATGTCCATCAAGTTCAACCAGGGAATTAAGGGGTAGGGGTGTGGCGCGATATTGGGGAAGGGATGAGATTTTATATTTCTTCATAAGCATTAATCTTATTTTGTCAATTAGGAACATTCAGCACCCACCCGCTATCAAGGCAGCTGCCTATCATGTCATGCCCTACCTGCACAGGTGTGCTGGCTACTCAAATGATCCAATTAAGGAGGCCATTTAGTCAGCAGCAGCAGAAGTCCTGTGCCTGGACGCTCCAACAGCGGCTAGACACAAGCAGAAGCAGAAGCAGCAGAAGCAGCAGCAGCACCACCTTTTGTTTTTTGGCTGCAGCAGCAGCAAGGCCCACAGGGCTGGCTAGCTGGCTAGCCAGCAAGCAGGTAGCAATGAAAGTATGAATCTTTCTTTTTAACCCTGTAAGGGGGTGGTGCACTGTACCCGAAGATACTGCCATATCGGGTCAATGCATAGGGCGACGGAAGCAAGCTTCGAAATCGGCCCCCGTTCTCAAAAATCCATTTAATATATGGTCCCCAGATAGGGGACGTATCAGATATTAAACTGATAAGAACAGATACTACACTTGATCTTAGCCAAAAGGCCGAGAAGCGATAACCGTGAAAGGGGCGGGCCCAACAAGGTGCCCTTCATGGGCACTATCACTGCTTGCTGTCAGGGAGGCTGCCAGACAATTTTCCATGCACACTCTGGGCTGGGGGGCAGTCAACCACCAGTACACACAGCAGAACCTAAACCCATACCATTATTGCTAAGCAGCAAGACAGGGGCCCATTGCACTCCCACGGGGCCTTTTTAAATGCAATCCATAACCCGGATTTGCCAGGAACCCTTCTTACTCCTCCTACTTGCATGTGACACTGGGCTTAGGATCTGCATAGGAAACACACACACAAGCACACACCTACCTTTGTTGCCTGCAGATGCCTCCTTGGCTGTCCCCAAACGGTATCAAACCAACACCCACGGGAAGCTGTAAGCATAGAGGACATGCCTGCACCCCATTGGACTTACCTGTGTGGGTTAAACCCGGGTTATTTGACAACCTATGGCGGTGATGGTTCTGCTCAGGCAGAGCAGTGCTGATGCTCCTCATAAAGCTGTCGCTGCTGTGAAGGTTCTAGGTGACATCACAAATCCCTATGGTTACATACACAACAAAGCTGGGTTGTTGTTGTTTACACTCTGCAAGGCCTGTGGAAGTGAGTGACATCATAGCACTGTAGTTCTGAGGGTTCTAGATGGATGCAACAATCTCCTGTTGCTTCTATGAAGGCCATAATAGACGACATCACCAAACAGCTCCATAGTCACATACACAGCAAAGGAGAGATGTTGTTTACACCTAGTGATGTCAGTGGTATTGAGTGACATCACAGCACAGTGCTAAGGCTCCTGGGCCTGGACACAGCAGCGGCTGCAATATCTCAACGGAGAATACGTTTATATATATGTGTGTGTGTGCGCGTATATATATATATATATATATATATATATATATATATATATATTTCTCCGCCGAAATCACTTTTAAACCCATTTCCACCTTTTTTTCCCTTCTCTTCCTCTTACTTTTTTTTCACGTTTTTTTACGTTTTTCTCCTTTTCGCCTCTTTTCTGGGCGTATTATTCTTCTTTTTCTTCTTTTTTTTCGTCTAATGCATACCCCATCAGTGCAGCAATGCTTATTCAATACCGCCAGCAGATGGAGACACTGGGGGATAATTTTCTAAGGATTTATACTGATTTTTCCTGTCTGAATTTGTCGCACAGAAAGTTGCAGGCCAAATATGTGTGACATTTCTGCGACTTTAGCTTCTAGAGCATTTTTACAACATTATACATAGGTGCTGAATACATAAAAAGCGACTGTTCAGCGACAGACAAGTCGCATCGGCTGAAAGTAGGCCAGAATGTCAGTCCATGTTGGAGCAGGTTTAGATACAGTCTAAAGTATAGATCTCAAAGTCTGTGCACAGAATTTAGCAAGGGCCTCGCACCTTCTGATGCATCAGGTAGGTGCACAATAGCATAGCCTAACCCTCTGTACTTTGGTCTATATTGATGCGGGACATAGACAGCCAGCTGATGACCAATCCATTAGTGCAATGGATGGCTGGAAGCATTTGTCTTTGCCTTTGCAATACCACAGAAGCAATGCATGGTCAATGTACAGCAATGACACACCTGTGTGAACAGCCAGGAGACCCCCCCCCTCCCCCCCCCATGTTATGTTACATAGTTACATAGTTAGTACGGTCGAAAAAAGACATATGTCCATCAAGTTCAACCAGGGAATTAAGGGGTAGGGGTGTGGCGCGATATTGGGGAAGGGATGAGATTTTATATTTCTTCATAAGCATTAATCTTATTTTGTCAATTAGGAACATTCAGCACCCACCCGCTATCAAGGCAGCTGCCTATCATGTCATGCCCTACCTGCACAGGTGTGCTGGCTACTCAAATGATCCAATTAAGGAGGCCATTTAGTCAGCAGCAGCAGAAGTCCTGTGCCTGGATGCTCCAACAGCGGCCAGACACAAGCAGAAGCAGAAGCAGCAGAAGCAGCAGCAGCACCACCTTTTGTTTTTTGGCTGCAGCAGCAGCAAGGCCCACAGGGCTGGCTAGCCAGCAAGCAGGTAGCAATGAAAGTAGGAATCTTTCTTTTTAACCCTGTAAGGGGGTGGTGCACTGTACCCGAAGATACTGCCATATCGGGTCAATGCATAGGGCGATGGAAGCAAGCTTCGAAATCGGCCCCCGTTCTCAAAAATCCATTTAATATATGGTCCCCAGATAGGGGACGTATCAGATATTAAACTGATAAGAACAGATACTACACTTGATCTTAGCCAAAAGGCCGAGAAGCGATAACCGTGAAAGGGGCGGGCCCAACAAGGTGCCCTTCATGGGCACTATCACTGCCTGCTGTCAGGGAGGCTGCCAGACAATTTTCCATGCACACTCTGGGCTGGGGGGCAGTCAACCACCAGTACACACAGCAGAACCTAAACCCATACCATTATTGCTAAGCAGCAAGACAGGGGCCCATTGCACTCCCACGGGGCCTTTTTAAATGCAATCCATAACCCGGATTTGCCAGGAACCCTTCTTACTCCTCCTACTTGCATGTGACACTGGGCTTAGGATCTGCATAGGAAACACACACACAAGCACACACCTACCTTTGTTGCCTGCAGATGCCTCCTTGGCTGTCCCCAAACGGTATCAAACCAACACCCACGGGAAGCTGTAAGCATAGAGGACATGCCTGCACCCCATTGGACTTACCTGTGTGGGTTAAACCCGGGTTATTTGACAACCTATGGCGGTGATGGTTCTGCTCAGGCAGAGCAGTGCTGATGCTCCTCATAAAGCTGTCGCTGCTGTGAAGGTTCTAGGTGACATCACAAATCCCTATGGTTACATACACAACAAAGCTGGGTTGTTGTTGTTTACACTCTGCAAGGCCTGTGGAAGTGAGTGACATCATAGCACTGTAGTTCTGAGGGTTCTAGATGGATGCAACAATCTCCTGTTGCTTCTATGAAGGCCATAATAGACGACATCACCAAACAGCTCCATAGTCACATACACAGCAAGGAGAGATGTTGTTTACACCTAGTGATGTCAGTGGTATTGAGTGACATCACAGCACAGTGCTAAGGCTCCTGGGCCTGGACACAGCAGCGGCTGCAATATCTCAACGGAGAATACGTTTATATATATGTGTGTGTGTGCGCGTATATATATATATATATATATATATATATATATATATATATATATATTTCTCCGCCGAAATCACTTTTAAACCCATTTCCACCTTTTTTTCCCTTCTCTTCCTCTTACTTTTTTTTCAAGTTTTTTTACGTTTTTCTCCTTTTCGCCTCTTTTCTGGGCGTATTATTCTTCTTTTTCTTCTTTTTTTTCGTCTAATGCATACCCCATCAGTGCAGCAATGCTTATTCAATACCGCCAGCAGATGGAGACACTGGGGGATAATTTTCTAAGGATTTATACTGATTTTTCCTGTCTGAATTTGTCGCACAGAAAGTTGCAGGCCAAATATGTGTGACATTTCTGCGACTTTAGCTTCTAGAGCATTTTTACAACATTATACATAGGTGCTGAATACATAAAAAGCGACTGTTCAGCGACAGACAAGTCGCATCGGCTGAAAGTAGGCCAGAATGTCAGTCCATGTTGGAGCAGGTTTAGATACAGTCTAAAGTATAGATCTCAAAGTCTGTGCACAGAATTTAGCAAGGGCCTCGCACCTTCTGATGCATCAGGTAGGTGCACAATAGCATAGCCTAACCCTCTGTACTTTGGTCTATATTGATGCGGGACATAGACAGCCAGCTGATGACCAATCCATTAGTGCAATGGATGGCTGGAAGCATTTGTCTTTGCCTTTGCAATACCACAGAAGCAATGCATGGTCAATGTACAGCAATGACACACCTGTGTGAACAGCCAGGAGACCCCCCCCCCATGTTATGTTACATAGTTACATAGTTAGTACGGTCGAAAAAAGACATATGTCCATCAAGTTCAACCAGGGAATTAAGGGGTAGGGGTGTGGCGCGATATTGGGGAAGGGATGAGATTTTATATTTCTTCATAAGCATTAATCTTATTTTGTCAATTAGGAACATTCAGCACCCACCCGCTATCAAGGCAGCTGCCTATCATGTCATGCCCTACCTGCACAGGTGTGCTGGCTACTCAAATGATCCAATTAAGGAGGCCATTTAGTCAGCAGCAGCAGAAGTCCTGTGCCTGGATGCTCCAACAGCGGCCAGACACAAGCAGAAGCAGAAGCAGCAGAAGCAGCAGCAGCACCACCTTTTGTTTTTTGGCTGCAGCAGCAGCAAGGCCCACAGGGCTGGCTAGCCAGCAAGCAGGTAGCAATGAAAGTAGGAATCTTTCTTTTTAACCCTGTAAGGGGGTGGTGCACTGTACCCGAAGATACTGCCATATCGGGTCAATGCATAGGGCGATGGAAGCAAGCTTCGAAATCGGCCCCCGTTCTCAAAAATCCATTTAATATATGGTCCCCAGATAGGGGACGTATCAGATATTAAACTGATAAGAACAGATACTACACTTGATCTTAGCCAAAAGGCCGAGAAGCGATAACCGTGAAAGGGGCGGGCCCAACAAGGTGCCCTTCATGGGCACTATCACTGCCTGCTGTCAGGGAGGCTGCCAGACAATTTTCCATGCACACTCTAGGCTGGGGGGCAGTCAACCACCAGTACACACAGCAGAACCTAAACCCATACCATTATTGCTAAGCAGCAAGACAGGGGCCCATTGCACTCCCACGGGGCCTTTTTAAATGCAATCCATAACCCGGATTTGCCAGGAACCCTTCTTACTCCTCCTACTTGCATGTGACACTGGGCTTAGGATCTGCATAGGAAACACACACACAAGCACACACCTACCTTTGTTGCCTGCAGATGCCTCCTTGGCTGTCCCCAAACGGTATCAAACCAACACCCACGGGAAGCTGTAAGCATAGAGGACATGCCTGCACCCCATTGGACTTACCTGTGTGGGTTAAACCCGGGTTATTTGACAACCTATGGCGGTGATGGTTCTGCTCAGGCAGAGCAGTGCTGATGCTCCTCATAAAGCTGTCGCTGCTGTGAAGGTTCTAGGTGACATCACAAATCCCTATGGTTACATACACAACAAAGCTGGGTTGTTGTTGTTTACACTCTGCAAGGCCTGTGGAAGTGAGTGACATCATAGCACTGTAGTTCTGAGGGTTCTAGATGGATGCAACAATCTCCTGTTGCTTCTATGAAGGCCATAATAGACGACATCACCAAACAGCTCCATAGTCACATACACAGCAAGGAGAGATGTTGTTTACACCTAGTGATGTCAGTGGTATTGAGTGACATCACAGCACAGTGCTAAGGCTCCTGGGCCTGGACACAGCAGCGGCTGCAATATCTCAACGGAGAATACGTTTATATATATGTGTGTGTGTGCGCGTATATATATATATATATATATATATATATATATATATATATATATATATATTTCTCCGCCGAAATCACTTTTAAACCCATTTCCACCTTTTTTTCCCTTCTCTTCCTCTTACTTTTTTTTCACGTTTTTTTACGTTTTTCTCCTTTTCGCCTCTTTTCTGGGCGTATTATTCTTCTTTTTCTTCTTTTTTTTCGTCTAATGCATACCCCATCAGTGCAGCAATGCTTATTCAATACCGCCAGCAGATGGAGACACTGGGGGATAATTTTCTAAGGATTTATACTGATTTTTCCTGTCTGAATTTGTCGCACAGAAAGTTGCAGGCCAAATATGTGTGACATTTCTGCGACTTTAGCTTCTAGAGCATTTTTACAACATTATACATAGGTGCTGAATACATAAAAAGCGACTGTTCAGCGACAGACAAGTCGCATCGGCTGAAAGTAGGCCAGAATGTCAGTCCATGTTGGAGCAGGTTTAGATACAGTCTAAAGTATAGATCTCAAAGTCTGTGCACAGAATTTAGCAAGGGCCTCGCACCTTCTGATGCATCAGGTAGGTGCACAATAGCATAGCCTAACCCTCTGTACTTTGGTCTATATTGATGCGGGACATAGACAGCCAGCTGATGACCAATCCATTAGTGCAATGGATGGCTGGAAGCATTTGTCTTTGCCTTTGCAATACCACAGAAGCAATGCATGGTCAATGTACAGCAATGACACACCTGTGTGAACAGCCAGGAGACCCCCCCCCCCCCCCATGTTATGTTACATAGTTACATAGTTAGTACGGTCGAAAAAAGACATATGTCCATCAAGTTCAACCAGGGAATTAAGGGGTAGGGGTGTGGCGCGATATTGGGGAAGGGATGAGATTTTATATTTCTTCATAAGCATTAATCTTATTTTGTCAATTAGGAACATTCAGCACCCACCCGCTATCAAGGCAGCTGCCTATCATGTCATGCCCTACCTGCACAGGTGTGCTGGCTACTCAAATGATCCAATTAAGGAGGCCGTTTAGTCAGCAGCAGCAGAAGTCCTGTGCCTGGACGCTCCAACAGCGGCCAGACACAAGCAGAAGCAGAAGCAGCAGAAGCAGCAGCAGCACCACCTTTTGTTTTTTGGCTGCAGCAGCAGCAAGGCCCACAGGGCTGGCTAGCTGGCTAGCCAGCAAGCAGGTAGCAATGAAAGTAGGAATCTTTCTTTTTAACCCTGTAAGGGGGTGGTGCACTGTACCCGAAGATACTGCCATATCGGGTCAATGCATAGGGCGACGGAAGCAAGCTTCGAAATCGGCCCCCGTTCTCAAAAATCCATTTAATATATGGTCCCCAGATAGGGGACGTATCAGATATTAAACTGATAAGAACAGATACTACACTTGATCTTAGCCAAAAGGCCGAGAAGCGATAACCGTGAAAGGGGCGGGCCCAACAAGGTGCCCTTCATGGGCACTATCACTGCTTGCTGTCAGGGAGGCTGCCAGACAATTTTCCATGCACACTCTGGGCTGGGGGGCAGTCAACCACCAGTACACACAGCAGAACCTAAACCCATACCATTATTGCTAAGCAGCAAGACAGGGGCCCATTGCACTCCCACGGGGCCTTTTTAAATGCAATCCATAACCCGGATTTGCCAGGAACCCTTCTTACTCCTCCTACTTGCATGTGACACTGGGCTTAGGATCTGGATAGGAAACACACACACAAGCACACACCTACCTTTGTTGCCTGCAGATGCCTCCTTGGCTGTCCCCAAACGGTATCAAACCAACACCCACGGGAAGCTGTAAGCATAGAGGACATGCCTGCACCCCATTGGACTTACCTGTGTGGGTTAAACCCGGGTTATTTGACAACCTATGGCGGTGATGGTTCTGCTCAGGCAGAGCAGTGCTGATGCTCCTCATAAAGCTGTCGCTGCTGTGAAGGTTCTAGGTGACATCACAAATCCCTATGGTTACATACACAACAAAGCTGGGTTGTTGTTGTTTACACTCTGCAAGGCCTGTGGAAGTGAGTGACATCATAGCACTGTAGTTCTGAGGGTTCTAGATGGATGCAACAATCTCCTGTTGCTTCTATGAAGGCCATAATAGACGACATCACCAAACAGCTCCATAGTCACATACACAGCAAAGGAGAGATGTTGTTTACACCTAGTGATGTCAGTGGTATTGAGTGACATCACAGCACAGTGCTAAGGCTCCTGGGCCTGGACACAGCAGCGGCTGCAATATCTCAACGGAGAATACGTTTATATATATGTGTGTGTGTGCGCGTATATATATATATATATATATATATATATATATATATATATTTCTCCGCCGAAATCACTTTTAAACCCATTTCCACCTTTTTTTCCCTTCTCTTCCTCTTACTTTTTTTTCACGTTTTTTTACGTTTTTCTCCTTTTCGCCTCTTTTCTGGGCGTATTATTCTTCTTTTTCTTCTTTTTTTTCGTCTAATGCATACCCCATCAGTGCAGCAATGCTTATTCAATACCGCCAGCAGATGGAGACACTGGGGGATAATTTTCTAAGGATTTATACTGATTTTTCCTGTCTGAATTTGTCGCACAGAAAGTTGCAGGCCAAATATGTGTGACATTTCTGCGACTTTAGCTTCTAGAGCATTTTTACAACATTATACATAGGTGCTGAATACATAAAAAGCGACTGTTCAGCGACAGACAAGTCGCATCGGCTGAAAGTAGGCCAGAATGTCAGTCCATGTTGGAGCAGGTTTAGATACAGTCTAAAGTATAGATCTCAAAGTCTGTGCACAGAATTTAGCAAGGGCCTCGCACCTTCTGATGCATCAGGTAGGTGCACAATAGCATAGCCTAACCCTCTGTACTTTGGTCTATATTGATGCGGGACATAGACAGCCAGCTGATGACCAATCCATTAGTGCAATGGATGGCTGGAAGCATTTGTCTTTGCCTTTGCAATACCACAGAAGCAATGCATGGTCAATGTACAGCAATGACACACCTGTGTGAACAGCCAGGAGACCCCCCCCCCCCCCCCATGTTATGTTACATAGTTACATAGTTAGTACGGTCGAAAAAAGACATATGTCCATCAAGTTCAACCAGGGAATTAAGGGGTAGGGGTGTGGCGCGATATTGGGGAAGGGATGAGATTTTATATTTCTTCATAAGCATTAATCTTATTTTGTCAATTAGGAACATTCAGCACCCACCCGCTATCAAGGCAGCTGCCTATCATGTCATGCCCTACCTGCACAGGTGTGCTGGCTACTCAAATGATCCAATTAAGGAGGCCGTTTAGTCAGCAGCAGCAGAAGTCCTGTGCCTGGACGCTCCAACAGCGGCCAGACACAAGCAGAAGCAGAAGCAGCAGAAGCAGCAGCAGCACCACCTTTTGTTTTTTGGCTGCAGCAGCAGCAAGGCCCACAGGGCTGGCTAGCTGGCTAGCCAGCAAGCAGGTAGCAATGAAAGTAGGAATCTTTCTTTTTAACCCTGTAAGGGGGTGGTGCACTGTACCCGAAGATACTGCCATATCGGGTCAATGCATAGGGCGACGGAAGCAAGCTTCGAAATCGGCCCCCGTTCTCAAAAATCCATTTAATATATGGTCCCCAGATAGGGGACGTATCAGATATTAAACTGATAAGAACAGATACTACACTTGATCTTAGCCAAAAGGCCGAGAAGCGATAACCGTGAAAGGGGCGGGCCCAACAAGGTGCCCTTCATGGGCACTATCACTGCTTGCTGTCAGGGAGGCTGCCAGACAATTTTCCATGCACACTCTGGGCTGGGGGGCAGTCAACCACCAGTACACACAGCAGAACCTAAACCCATACCATTATTGCTAAGCAGCAAGACAGGGGCCCATTGCACTCCCACGGGGCCTTTTTAAATGCAATCCATAACCCGGATTTGCCAGGAACCCTTCTTACTCCTCCTACTTGCATGTGACACTGGGCTTAGGATCTGCATAGGAAACACACACACAAGCACACACCTACCTTTGTTGCCTGCAGATGCCTCCTTGGCTGTCCCCAAACGGTATCAAACCAACACCCACGGGAAGCTGTAAGCATAGAGGACATGCCTGCACCCCATTGGACTTACCTGTGTGGGTTAAACCCGGGTTATTTGACAACCTATGGCGGTGATGGTTCTGCTCAGGCAGAGCAGTGCTGATGCTCCTCATAAAGCTGTCGCTGCTGTGAAGGTTCTAGGTGACATCACAAATCCCTATGGTTACATACACAACAAAGCTGGGTTGTTGTTGTTTACACTCTGCAAGGCCTGTGGAAGTGAGTGACATCATAGCACTGTAGTTCTGAGGGTTCTAGATGGATGCAACAATCTCCTGTTGCTTCTATGAAGGCCATAATAGACGACATCACCAAACAGCTCCATAGTCACATACACAGCAAAGGAGAGATGTTGTTTACACCTAGTGATGTCAGTGGTATTGAGTGACATCACAGCACAGTGCTAAGGCTCCTGGGCCTGGACACAGCAGCGGCTGCAATATCTCAACGGAGAATACGTTTATATATATGTGTGTGTGTGCGCGTATATATATATATATATATATATATATATTTCTCCGCCGAAATCACTTTTAAACCCATTTCCACCTTTTTTTCCCTTCTCTTCCTCTTACTTTTTTTTCACGTTTTTTTACGTTTTTCTCCTTTTCGCCTCTTTTCTGGGCGTATTATTCTTCTTTTTCTTCTTTTTTTTCGTCTAATGCATACCCCATCAGTGCAGCAATGCTTATTCAATACCGCCAGCAGATGGAGACACTGGGGGATAATTTTCTAAGGATTTATACTGATTTTTCCTGTCTGAATTTGTCGCACAGAAAGTTGCAGGCCAAATATGTGTGACATTTCTGCGACTTTAGCTTCTAGAGCATTTTTACAACATTATACATAGGTGCTGAATACATAAAAAGCGACTGTTCAGCGACAGACAAGTCGCATCGGCTGAAAGTAGGCCAGAATGTCAGTCCATGTTGGAGCAGGTTTAGATACAGTCTAAAGTATAGATCTCAAAGTCTGTGCACAGAATTTAGCAAGGGCCTCGCACCTTCTGATGCATCAGGTAGGTGCACAATAGCATAGCCTAACCCTCTGTACTTTGGTCTATATTGATGCGGGACATAGACAGCCAGCTGATGACCAATCCATTAGTGCAATGGATGGCTGGAAGCATTTGTCTTTGCCTTTGCAATACCACAGAAGCAATGCATGGTCAATGTACAGCAATGACACACCTGTGTGAACAGCCAGGAGACCCCCCCCCCTCCCCCCCCCATGTTATGTTACATAGTTACATAGTTAGTACGGTCGAAAAAAGACATATGTCCATCAAGTTCAACCAGGGAATTAAGGGGTAGGGGTGTGGCGCGATATTGGGGAAGGGATGAGATTTTATATTTCTTCATAAGCATTAATCTTATTTTGTCAATTAGGAACATTCAGCACCCACCCGCTATCAAGGCAGCTGCCTATCATGTCATGCCCTACCTGCACAGGTGTGCTGGCTACTCAAATGATCCAATTAAGGAGGCCGTTTAGTCAGCAGCAGCAGAAGTCCTGTGCCTGGACGCTCCAACAGCGGCCAGACACAAGCAGAAGCAGAAGCAGCAGAAGCAGCAGCAGCACCACCTTTTGTTTTTTGGCTGCAGCAGCAGCAAGGCCCACAGGGCTGGCTAGCTGGCTAGCCAGCAAGCAGGTAGCAATGAAAGTAGGAATCTTTCTTTTTAACCCTGTAAGGGGGTGGTGCACTGTACCCGAAGATACTGCCATATCGGGTCAATGCATAGGGCGACGGAAGCAAGCTTCGAAATCGGCCCCCGTTCTCAAAAATCCATTTAATATATAGTCCCCAGATAGGGGACGTATCAGATATTAAACTGATAAGAACAGATACTACACTTGATCTTAGCCAAAAGGCCGAGAAGCGATAACCGTGAAAGGGGCGGGCCCAACAAGGTGCCCTTCATGGGCACTATCACTGCTTGCTGTCAGGGAGGCTGCCAGACAATTTTCCATGCACACTCTGGGCTGGGGGGCAGTCAACCACCAGTACACACAGCAGAACCTAAACCCATACCATTATTGCTAAGCAGCAAGACAGGGGCCCATTGCACTCCCACGGGGCCTTTTTAAATGCAATCCATAACCCGGATTTGCCAGGAACCCTTCTTACTCCTCCTACTTGCATGTGACACTGGGCTTAGGATCTGCATAGGAAACACACACACAAGCACACACCTACCTTTGTTGCCTGCAGATGCCTCCTTGGCTGTCCCCAAACGGTATCAAACCAACACCCACGGGAAGCTGTAAGCATAGAGGACATGCCTGCGCCCCATTGGACTTACCTGTGTGGGTTAAACCCGGGTTATTTGACAACCTATGGCGGTGATGGTTCTGCTCAGGCAGAGCAGTGCTGATGCTCCTCATAAAGCTGTCGCTGCTGTGAAGGTTCTAGGTGACATCACAAATCCCTATGGTTACATACACAACAAAGCTGGGTTGTTGTTGTTTACACTCTGCAAGGCCTGTGGAAGTGAGTGACATCATAGCACTGTAGTTCTGAGGGTTCTAGATGGATGCAACAATCTCCTGTTGCTTCTATGAAGGCCATAATAGACGACATCACCAAACAGCTCCATAGTCACATACACAGCAAAGGAGAGATGTTGTTTACACCTAGTGATGTCAGTGGTATTGAGTGACATCACAGCACAGTGCTAAGGCTCCTGGGCCTGGACACAGCAGCGGCTGCAATATCTCAACGGAGAATACGTTTATATATATGTGTGTGTGTGCGCGTATATATATATATATATATATATATATATATATATATATATTTCTCCGCCGAAATCACTTTTAAACCCATTTCCACCTTTTTTTCCCTTCTCTTCCTCTTACTTTTTTTTCACGTTTTTTTACGTTTTTCTCCTTTTCGCCTCTTTTCTGGGCGTATTATTCTTCTTTTTCTTCTTTTTTTTCGTCTAATGCATACCCCATCAGTGCAGCAATGCTTATTCAATACCGCCAGCAGATGGAGACACTGGGGGATAATTTTCTAAGGATTTATACTGATTTTTCCTGTCTGAATTTGTCGCACAGAAAGTTGCAGGCCAAATATGTGTGACATTTCTGCGACTTTAGCTTCTAGAGCATTTTTACAACATTATACATAGGTGCTGAATACATAAAAAGCGACTGTTCAGCGACAGACAAGTCGCATCGGCTGAAAGTAGGCCAGAATGTCAGTCCATGTTGGAGCAGGTTTAGATACAGTCTAAAGTATAGATCTCAAAGTCTGTGCACAGAATTTAGCAAGGGCCTCGCACCTTCTGATGCATCAGGTAGGTGCACAATAGCATAGCCTAACCCTCTGTACTTTGGTCTATATTGATGCGGGACATAGACAGCCAGCTGATGACCAATCCATTAGTGCAATGGATGGCTGGAAGCATTTGTCTTTGCCTTTGCAATACCACAGAAGCAATGCATGGTCAATGTACAGCAATGACACACCTGTGTGAACAGCCAGGAGACCCCCCCCCTCCCCCCCCCATGTTATGTTACATAGTTACATAGTTAGTACGGTCGAAAAAAGACATATGTCCATCAAGTTCAACCAGGGAATTAAGGGGTAGGGGTGTGGCGCGATATTGGGGAAGGGATGAGATTTTATATTTCTTCATAAGCATTAATCTTATTTTGTCAATTAGGAACATTCAGCACCCACCCGCTATCAAGGCAGCTGCCTATCATGTCATGCCCTACCTGCACAGGTGTGCTGGCTACTCAAATGATCCAATTAAGGAGGCCATTTAGTCAGCAGCAGCAGAAGTCCTGTGCCTGGACGCTCCAACAGCGGCCAGACACAAGCAGAAGCAGAAGCAGCAGAAGCAGCAGCAGCACCACCTTTTGTTTTTTGGCTGCAGCAAGGCCCACAGGGCTGGCTAGCTGGCTAGCCAGCAAGCAGGTAGCAATGAAAGTAGGAATCTTTCTTTTTAACCCTGTAAGGGGGTGGTGCACTGTACCCGAAGATACTGCCATATCGGGTCAATGCATAGGGCGACGGAAGCAAGCTTCGAAATCGGCCCCCGTTCTCAAAAATCCATTTAATATATGGTCCCCAGATAGGGGACGTATCAGATATTAAACTGATAAGAACAGATACTACACTTGATCTTAGCCAAAAGGCCGAGAAGCGATAACCGTGAAAGGGGCGGGCCCAACAAGGTGCCCTTCATGGGCACTATCACTGCTTGCTGTCAGGGAGGCTGCCAGACAATTTTCCATGCACACTCTGGGCTGGGGGGCAGTCAACCACCAGTACACACAGCAGAACCTAAACCCATACCATTATTGCTAAGCAGCAAGACAGGGGCCCATTGCACTCCCACGGGGCCTTTTTAAATGCAATCCATAACCCGGATTTGCCAGGAACCCTTCTTACTCCTCCTACTTGCATGTGACACTGGGCTTAGGATCTGGATAGGAAACACACACACAAGCACACACCTACCTTTGTTGCCTGCAGATGCCTCCTTGGCTGTCCCCAAACGGTATCAAACCAACACCCACGGGAAGCTGTAAGCATAGAGGACATGACTGCACCCCATTGGACTTACCTGTGTGGGTTAAACCCGGGTTATTTGACAACCTATGGCGGTGATGGTTCTGCTCAGGCAGAGCAGTGCTGATGCTCCTCATAAAGCTGTCGCTGCTGTGAAGGTTCTAGGTGACATCACAAATCCCTATGGTTACATACACAACAAAGCTGGGTTGTTGTTGTTTACACTCTGCAAGGCCTGTGGAAGTGAGTGACATCATAGCACTGTAGTTCTGAGGGTTCTAGATGGATGCAACAATCTCCTGTTGCTTCTATGAAGGCCATAATAGACGACATCACCAAACAGCTCCATAGTCACATACACAGCAAAGGAGAGATGTTGTTTACACCTAGTGATGTCAGTGGTATTGAGTGACATCACAGCACAGTGCTAAGGCTCCTGGGCCTGGACACAGCAGCGGCTGCAATATCTCAACGGAGAATACGTTTATATATATGTGTGTGTGTGCGCGTATATATATATATATATATATATATATATATATATATTTCTCCGCCGAAATCACTTTTAAACCCATTTCCACCTTTTTTTCCCTTCTCTTCCTCTTACTTTTTTTTCACGTTTTTTTACGTTTTTCTCCTTTTCGCCTCTTTTCTGGGCGTATTATTCTTCTTTTTCTTCTTTTTTTTCGTCTAATGCATACCCCATCAGTTCAGCAATGCTTATTCAATACCGCCAGCAGATGGAGACACTGGGGGATAATTTTCTAAGGATTTATACTGATTTTTCCTGTCTGAATTTGTCGCACAGAAAGTTGCAGGCCAAATATGTGTGACATTTCTGCGACTTTAGCTTCTAGAGCATTTTTACAACATTATACATAGGTGCTGAATACATAAAAAGCGACTGTTCAGCGACAGACAAGTCGCATCGGCTGAAAGTAGGCCAGAATGTCAGTCCATGTTGGAGCAGGTTTAGATACAGTCTAAAGTATAGATCTCAAAGTCTGTGCACAGAATTTAGCAAGGGCCTCGCACCTTCTGATGCATCAGGTAGGTGCACAATAGCATAGCCTAACCCTCTGTACTTTGGTCTATATTGATGCGGGACATAGACAGCCAGCTGATGACCAATCCATTAGTGCAATGGATGGCTGGAAGCATTTGTCTTTGCCTTTGCAATACCACAGAAGCAATGCATGGTCAATGTACAGCAATGACACACCTGTGTGAACAGCCAGGAGACCCCCCCCCATGTTATGTTACATAGTTACATAGTTAGTACGGTCGAAAAAAGACATATGTCCATCAAGTTCAACCAGGGAATTAAGGGGTAGGGGTGTGGCGCGATATTGGGGAAGGGATGAGATTTTATATTTCTTCATAAGCATTAATCTTATTTTGTCAATTAGGAACATTCAGCACCCACCCGCTATCAAGGCAGCTGCCTATCATGTCATGCCCTACCTGCACAGGTGTGCTGGCTACTCAAATGATCCAATTAAGGAGGCCATTTAGTCAGCAGCAGCAGAAGTCCTGTGCCTGGATGCTCCAACAGCGGCCAGACACAAGCAGAAGCAGAAGCAGCAGAAGCAGCAGCAGCACCACCTTTTGTTTTTTGGCTGCAGCAGCAGCAAGGCCCACAGGGCTGGCTAGCCAGCAAGCAGGTAGCAATGAAAGTAGGAATCTTTCTTTTTAACCCTGTAAGGGGGTGGTGCACTGTACCCGAAGATACTGCCATATCGGGTCAATGCATAGGGCGATGGAAGCAAGCTTCGAAATCGGCCCCCGTTCTCAAAAATCCATTTAATATATGGTCCCCAGATAGGGGACGTATCAGATATTAAACTGATAAGAACAGATACTACACTTGATCTTAGCCAAAAGGCCGAGAAGCAATAACCGTGAAAGGGGCGGGCCCAACAAGGTGCCCTTCATGGGCACTATCACTGCCTGCTGTCAGGGAGGCTGCCAGACAATTTTCCATGCACACTCTGGGCTGGGGGGCAGTCAACCACCAGTACACACAGCAGAACCTAAACCCATACCATTATTGCTAAGCAGCAAGACAGGGGCCCATTGCACTCCCACGGGGCCTTTTTAAATGCAATCCATAACCCGGATTTGCCAGGAACCCTTCTTACTCCTCCTACTTGCATGTGACACTGGGCTTAGGATCTGCATAGGAAACACACACACAAGCACACACCTACCTTTGTTGCCTGCAGATGCCTCCTTGGCTGTCCCCAAACGGTATCAAACCAACACCCACGGGAAGCTGTAAGCATAGAGGACATGCCTGCACCCCATTGGACTTACCTGTGTGGGTTAAACCCGGGTTATTTGACAACCTATGGCGGTGATGGTTCTGCTCAGGCAGAGCAGTGCTGATGCTCCTCATAAAGCTGTCGCTGCTGTGAAGGTTCTAGGTGACATCACAAATCCCTATGGTTACATACACAACAAAGCTGGGTTGTTGTTGTTTACACTCTGCAAGGCCTGTGGAAGTGAGTGACATCATAGCACTGTAGTTCTGAGGGTTCTAGATGGATGCAACAATCTCCTGTTGCTTCTATGAAGGCCATAATAGACGACATCACCAAACAGCTCCATAGTCACATACACAGCAAGGAGAGATGTTGTTTACACCTAGTGATGTCAGTGGTATTGAGTGACATCACAGCACAGTGCTAAGGCTCCTGGGCCTGGACACAGCAGCGGCTGCAATATCTCAACGGAGAATACGTTTATATATATGTGTGTGTGTGCGCGTATATATATATATATATATATATATATATATATATATATATTTCTCCGCCGAAATCACTTTTAAACCCATTTCCACCTTTTTTTCCCTTCTCTTCCTCTTACTTTTTTTTCACGTTTTTTTACGTTTTTCTCCTTTTCGCCTCTTTTCTGGGCGTATTATTCTTCTTTTTCTTCTTTTTTTTCGTCTAATGCATACCCCATCAGTGCAGCAATGCTTATTCAATACCGCCAGCAGATGGAGACACTGGGGGATAATTTTCTAAGGATTTATACTGATTTTTCCTGTCTGAATTTGTCGCACAGAAAGTTGCAGGCCAAATATGTGTGACATTTCTGCGACTTTAGCTTCTAGAGCATTTTTACAACATTATACATAGGTGCTGAATACATAAAAAGCGACTGTTCAGCGACAGACAAGTCGCATCGGCTGAAAGTAGGCCAGAATGTCAGTCCATGTTGGAGCAGGTTTAGATACAGTCTAAAGTATAGATCTCAAAGTCTGTGCACAGAATTTAGCAAGGGCCTCGCACCTTCTGATGCATCAGGTAGGTGCACAATAGCATAGCCTAACCCTCTGTACTTTGGTCTATATTGATGCGGGACATAGACAGCCAGCTGATGACCAATCCATTAGTGCAATGGATGGCTGGAAGCATTTGTCTTTGCCTTTGCAATACCACAGAAGCAATGCATGGTCAATGTACAGCAATGACACACCTGTGTGAACAGCCAGGAGACCCCCCCCCCCCCCATGTTATGTTACATAGTTACATAGTTAGTACGGTCGAAAAAAGACATATGTCCATCAAGTTCAACCAGGGAATTAAGGGGTAGGGGTGTGGCGCGATATTGGGGAAGGGATGAGATTTTATATTTCTTCATAAGCATTAATCTTATTTTGTCAATTAGGAACATTCAGCACCCACCCGCTATCAAGGCAGCTGCCTATCATGTCATGCCCTACCTGCACAGGTGTGCTGGCTACTCAAATGATCCAATTAAGGAGGCCATTTAGTCAGCAGCAGCAGAAGTCCTGTGCCTGGACGCTCCAACAGCGGCCAGACACAAGCAGAAGCAGAAGCAGCAGAAGCAGCAGCAGCACCACCTTTTGTTTTTTGGCTGCAGCAGCAGCAAGGCCCACAGGGCTGGCTAGCTGGCTAGCCAGCAAGCAGGTAGCAATGAAAGTAGGAATCTTTCTTTTTAACCCTGTAAGGGGGTGGTGCACTGTACCCGAAGATACTGCCATATCGGGTCAATGCATAGGGCGACGGAAGCAAGCTTCGAAATCGGCCCCCGTTCTCAAAAATCCATTTAATATATGGTCCCCAGATAGGGGACGTATCAGATATTAAACTGATAAGAACAGATACTACACTTGATCTTAGCCAAAAGGCCGAGAAGCGATAACCGTGAAAGGGGCGGGCCCAACAAGGTGCCCTTCATGGGCACTATCACTGCTTGCTGTCAGGGAGGCTGCCAGACAATTTTCCATGCACACTCTGGGCTGGGGGGCAGTCAACCACCAGTACACACAGCAGAACCTAAACCCATACCATTATTGCTAAGCAGCAAGACAGGGGCCCATTGCACTCCCACGGGGCCTTTTTAAATGCAATCCATAACCCGGATTTGCCAGGAACCCTTCTTACTCCTCCTACTTGCATGTGACACTGGGCTTAGGATCTGCATAGGAAACACACACACAAGCACACACCTACCTTTGTTGCCTGCAGATGCCTCCTTGGCTGTCCCCAAACGGTATCAAACCAACACCCACGGGAAGCTGTAAGCATAGAGGACATGCCTGCACCCCATTGGACTTACCTGTGTGGGTTAAACCCGGGTTATTTGACAACCTATGGCGGTGATGGTTCTGCTCAGGCAGAGCAGTGCTGATGCTCCTCATAAAGCTGTCGCTGCTGTGAAGGTTCTAGGTGACATCACAAATCCCTATGGTTACATACACAACAAAGCTGGGTTGTTGTTGTTTACACTCTGCAAGGCCTGTGGAAGTGAGTGACATCATAGCACTGTAGTTCTGAGGGTTCTAGATGGATGCAACAATCTCCTGTTGCTTCTATGAAGGCCATAATAGACGACATCACCAAACAGCTCCATAGTCACATACACAGCAAAGGAGAGATGTTGTTTACACCTAGTGATGTCAGTGGTATTGAGTGACATCACAGCACAGTGCTAAGGCTCCTGGGCCTGGACACAGCAGCGGCTGCAATATCTCAACGGAGAATACGTTTATATATATGTGTGTGTGTGCGCGTATATATATATATATATATATATATATATATATATATATATATATTTCTCCGCCGAAATCACTTTTAAACCCATTTCCACCTTTTTTTCCCTTCTCTTCCTCTTACTTTTTTTTCACGTTTTTTTACGTTTTTCTCCTTTTCGCCTCTTTTCTGGGCGTATTATTCTTCTTTTTCTTCTTTTTTTTCGTCTAATGCATACCCCATCAGTGCAGCAATGCTTATTCAATACCGCCAGCAGATGGAGACACTGGGGGATAATTTTCTAAGGATTTATACTGATTTTTCCTGTCTGAATTTGTCGCACAGAAAGTTGCAGGCCAAATATGTGTGACATTTCTGCGACTTTAGCTTCTAGAGCATTTTTACAACATTATACATAGGTGCTGAATACATAAAAAGCGACTGTTCAGCGACAGACAAGTCGCATCGGCTGAAAGTAGGCCAGAATGTCAGTCCATGTTGGAGCAGGTTTAGATACAGTCTAAAGTATAGATCTCAAAGTCTGTGCACAGAATTTAGCAAGGGCCTCGCACCTTCTGATGCATCAGGTAGGTGCACAATAGCATAGCCTAACCCTCTGTACTTTGGTCTATATTGATGCGGGACATAGACAGCCAGCTGATGACCAATCCATTAGTGCAATGGATGGCTGGAAGCATTTGTCTTTGCCTTTGCAATACCACAGAAGCAATGCATGGTCAATGTACAGCAATGACACACCTGTGTGAACAGCCAGGAGACCCCCCCCCCCCATGTTATGTTACATAGTTACATAGTTAGTACGGTCGAAAAAAGACATATGTCCATCAAGTTCAACCAGGGAATTAAGGGGTAGGGGTGTGGCGCGATATTGGGGAAGGGATGAGATTTTATATTTCTTCATAAGCATTAATCTTATTTTGTCAATTAGGAACATTCAGCACCCACCCGCTATCAAGGCAGCTGCCTATCATGTCATGCCCTACCTGCACAGGTGTGCTGGCTACTCAAATGATCCAATTAAGGAGGCCATTTAGTCAGCAGCAGCAGAAGTCCTGTGCCTGGACGCTCCAACAGCGGCCAGACACAAGCAGAAGCAGAAGCAGCAGAAGCAGCAGCAGCACCACCTTTTGTTTTTTGGCTGCAGCAGCAGCAAGGCCCACAGGGCTGGCTAGCTGGCTAGCCAGCAAGCAGGTAGCAATGAAAGTAGGAATCTTTCTTTTTAACCCTGTAAGGGGGTGGTGCACTGTACCCGAAGATACTGCTATATCGGGTCAATGCATAGGGCGACGGAAGCAAGCTTCGAAATCGGCCCCCGTTCTCAAAAATCCATTTAATATATGGTCCCCAGATAGGGGACGTATCAGATATTAAACTGATAAGAACAGATTTTTTTTTTTTTTTGATTGAAAGAGCTTTATTTTCCGTTCAGTCATTACAAGTCGTACAATAAATTACAGTCACACAAAGCATGATAGTACAATACACAGCAAAGGTTCCCTAAGCTATACATCGCACACCATGCTACTCTAACATTCAGCTCAATCCTGCAATATAAAGGCACAAGAGATCAAACAAAAACCGAATAATACAATCTGTGATCGGGGTAGGGGTGTGGGCGACTATGTGGGGGTAGGGAGGGGGCGGATCACAGGGCCAAACTGTTGGGCTGTATCTTCAGGGAGACATGGGAGAAGGAGAGGGGTCTTCACTCCTCTTCTTCCTCATCAACGGCCGAGCTGTCCAAGATGGAATAGTCTCTAAGCAGGTTCTTGATGAACCTGCGGCAGTCCCGGACGGACATGTTTTCCCTGTTGATCACGAGGCGGTTCCTGGCAAGCCACACTGCGTCCTTAAAACAGTTCATAAGGCGCCAGGCCTCCTGGATGGCCTCCACGTCGTGGGTCCCAGGGAACAGGCCGTAAAGCACCGAATGGTACGATAGGCAGCTCCTGGGCACTGAGTCTCTGAGTTCGTGTTCTAGGGCGTCCAACAGACCCTGTGCAAAGGGGCACTGCCAAAACACGTGGAAAGATGTTTCCTCCACGTAGGGGCAACGGGGGCAGTACCGGGTCTTGCACAGGTTGCGGGCATGCATGAATGACCTGAGAGAGAGACCTCCCATGACGGCCATCCACGACAAGTCCTTGTGTCCATTGGTAAGCCGCTTTGAGGCCACATTGTTCCAAACTGTCTCTGCAGTGGCTGCGGGGAGTCCCGGAACCAGCTCGGTCGAGTCCTTAGCTCGGATGAGCTTGTGGATTGTCTTTGGCTTCCATAGGTCTGGTTTCAGTCCTTCCAGCTGGTGCTCCCTCACAAACCGGACAACATCCCCATAGAACCAGGGAGTGTTCCAGTTGTAAGGGATGGAGCTGTCCCACTTGTCCCAGCCCAGCTGTCTCCAGAGGGGCATGAGAAGCAAGCGAGACATGGACCTGCCCGCTGAGCCAGTCTTTTCTACAAGAGTCCGCTGCACCGTGACACATGCAAAGGAGGCCCTCAGCAGAGCGGGGATGTCGGGTATTCCCTTCCCACCCTTGCGGGGTTCCTTGTACATCACGGTCCTCTTGACTCTGTCCATTTTGCCCCAGACGAAGCCAAACACTGTCCGGGTGATGGCCTTGCAAACGGTGGTATGGGGAGGCCAGGCTTGTGCGGTATATTGGAGCACAGGCAAAACTTCACTCCGCAGGACAAGTGCCTTGCCTTCCATCGTGAGCTTTCTGGAGCTCCACAGTCCGATCTTCGAGTTTATCCTTCCTAGTCGGTCTTGCCAAGACTTAAGGGCCGCTCCTTCCTTCCCGAACCAGACTCCAAGAATTTGAATGAAGTCCGGCTTAATAGTAAAGGGGAAGGGGGCGGAAGAAGCCAGGAGCCATTCCCCGAAGAGCATGGCCTCCGACTTCCCGCAGTTGACTTTTGCCCCCGAAGCTCTGCCGAAGTCCTCGCAGGTCTGGACGAGTGCAGTCACCGAACGCTGGTCAGCGCAGAAGACGGTCACGTCGTCCATGTAGAGCGAGCACTTGACCTCGTGGCGATCTGGTCCTGGTGCGGTGATCCCTCTGATCTCTCCATTCTGCCGGATAGTCTCAGCGAAGAGCTCTATAACACAAACAAAAAGGAGAGGTGAAAGAGGGCAGCCTTGTCTAACCCCTGAAAGAATGGAAAAGGGGTCAGTCTTCCAGCCGTTCACCAACACCGTGCTGTAAATGTCAAAATACATAACGTTAACAAAAGAGCAAAACATCTTCCCCAGACCCAGCCTGCGCAAAACCCTGTCCATGAATGCGTGGGAGACACGGTCGAACGCCTTCTCCTGATCTAAGCTGACCAGGGCGGCGCGGCCCCCGCGGTCCTGGATGTAATGGACCGTGTCTCTCACAAGGGCAAGGCTGTCGGCAATCCTGCGGCCAGGAATGCTGCAGGTCTGGTCCGGATGGACGATCTGCCCCATGACAGGTTTCAGCCTGTTGGCCAGCACCTTGGCGAGGATCTTGTAGTCCACGTTCAGGAGAGAGATGGGACGCCAGTTTTTCAGGTCACATCTCTCCCCCTTCCGCTTATACAAGATCGTGATCATCCCTTCCCTCAACGACGGAGGCATTCTGCCCCCCACCACCATCTCCTCGTACACCTCCAACAGGTCCGGACAGATCAGGTCACCCAGCGCTACGTAGAGCTCGGCCGGGAGACCGTCACTGCCCGGGGTCCTGCCGGGCTTAAAGGATTTAGCGGCAGAGAGCAGCTCCCCCACCGTCAAGGGATCGTCCATAGCCGCCGTACCTGCGGGATCAACAACGTTAGTGACACCTGACAGGAACCTCTCGGCGGCTTCGGGGTCGGATGACTTGGGGGCGTAGAGGTTGCTGTAGAAGTCGTGGACGACCCCCATCACTTCCTCCTTGCCGCTCCTCATGTGTCCGGTCTCATCTCGTAGCTCAGTCAGGGGCGTGTGGCCGGCATGGAGCTTCCTGAAAAAGAAAGAGTTACATTTCTCACCCTTCTCCAGGTTCTCCACCTTGGAACGAAAGACGATTCGCTTGGATTCCTCCTCAAAGTGCCTTTTCAAGCTCTTTTTGGTCTCCTCCAGCTCCTCCCTGACGTCCCAGCCACACTGGAGCAGGTCCTGCAGTTTCCTCAAGTCCCACTTCTTCGCACACGCCTGTTGTCTGCCTTTTGCCTGAAAGAAACAACGGAATTCGACTTTAACATATTCCCACCAATCGCTGATGCACTTGAACAGACATTTGTCATTTCGCCATACAAGGTAAGCATCCCTAAGTTCCTCCATGACCTCCCTCTGCTCCAACAGGGCACAATTCAACTTCCAGGAGCCCGGGCCAGGTGGGAATCCATGGCCCAGAGTCCCCCGGAATCGAATGGCCCTGTGGTCAGAGAAGAAGCAGGGGACCATAGAGTACGACACCTTTCTGACTGCTCTCGAAGTGAAGATGAAGTCTATCCGAGAACGGAGCGAGCCATCGGGGCGGCTCCACGTATAGTTTACGGAGCCGTTCCCGATGGACCCGACAACGTCCTGCAAGGATGCCTCCGTCACCATCTCAATCAGCAGTTTAGACGTCACGTCCAGGTTGGCGGATGTGCCAGAACTGCGCCCGTCCACCTCAATGGGGCAGTTGAAGTCACCACCCAACACTACTGCTCTAGTGGTGGCGAGTTCAGCCCGCAGGGCCTGGAGAACCTCCAGTCGGACATCCCTCTCAGGGGAGGCATACACGTTGATGAGCCGCACGGGCTCACCCGCCCAGGAACCGTCTGCGACAAGAAGTCTGCCACAGACGAGCTCCCGGACGGAATCAAGTGCAAAGTTACCTCCCCTGATCAGGATGGCCACCCCCGCAGACCTATTGTCGCCCCCACCAGACCAGTAGGAAGGGCCGTGAGGCCACTGCCTGGCCAGATGGTTGTAAGACCTAGAAGCAGACAAAGCACATTCCTGCAACATGTAAACATCACACCTCTGGGAATCTAAGAACGTAAGAACAGTCTGAAATCTAAACCAAGCTCTAATACTCCTCACATTAATGCAGAAGATGTTGAGATCAGCCATGGGAATAAAAAGAGAGGTTAGTTCTGATACTAGTTACCAGTCTGGTCGGACGGGTCCTCTTCTCTGGCGCCTGTCGGCTCCTGTGGCTTCTCGTAGCGCCCTTCCAAGAACTCGTCGTAGACCGTGTTGGACGGAGTGTCCAGGATTTTCTTAACCTCTGGGTCCTGCAGCAGCTCCTCCATAGATTGAGCTTGGACTGGCTCTGCTTGGACCTGCTCCACTTGGGCCTGCTCCATCACCTCCTCTCCTTCTGAAGCCTCAAGGCTCTCGCAGACCTGCTCCATCTCCTCCTCCTCATCTGAAGCTTGAGGGGTCTCGCAGGTCTCGATTATCTTTCTTTTGTGGGACTCTTCTGATACGTTGTCCCTTCCTTTCCTCTTCCTCTGTATGGTACCTGGGGGAGGAAGCACAGGAAAGTCCTCCGAAGGGCGGGCACCAGCAGCTGGAGGGGGGTTAGGTGCTGCTGGGCCAGGAGAGAAAGGAGGCTGGGTGGGGCGGGGGGCAGGAGAGAGTGCCCGGGCAGGGGAGGACGGGGCAGGGGTGGGCCGGGCAGGGGAGGACGGGGCAGGGGTGGGCCGGGCAGGGGAGGACGGGGCAGGGGTGGGCCGGGGTGGGGTACGGGGGGCAGGGGTGGGCCGGGGTGGGGTACGGGGGGCAGGGGTGGGGCGGGATGGGGCAGGAGGGGCAGGGGTGGGACGGGATGGGGCAGGAGGGGCAGGGGTGGGACGGGATGGGGCAGGGGTGGGGCGGGATGGGGCAGGAGATGGGGCGGGAGGGGCAGGGGATGGGGCGGGAGGGGCAGGGGAGGGGCGGGACGGGGCAGGGGTGGTGGCTTTCGCCTTCTTACCCTCCTTGGTCGGCTTGGCCATCCGTGGTGTTGGCTCCGGAGCTGGGGCTGGCTTCGGTGCTCTCGCTGCCACAGATGCCCATGTTCTCTCCCTCTGGGGGCAGTCCTTGTAGCTGTGGGCTGCCAGTCCGCAGAGGTTGCAGGTCTTGCTCTTGGGGCAGTCCTTGGTCGTGTGACCTGTCACACGGCAATACCTGCAGGCATCCTCCGTACAGTCCTTGCCCTCGTGGCCCATCTTGCCACATCTCCTGCAGGTCTGCGGCATGTCCGGGTAGAAGATAAGTCCTGTGGAGTTGCCCAAGGAAAATGTCGTTGGCAGGTGCTGTAGTCCGTCTGGAGAAGCAGGGTTCTTGTTGAGTCTGACGACCACAGACCACTTGCAGGTCCAGTATCCGAGTGAGTTCAGGATGCGGGTGGGCTCCCTCACCACGGTGCAGAAGCGCTTCAGGAAGGTCGAGATGTCCGTGCCTGGGGTGTGTGGGTTCCGCATTGAGACCGTCACCCGCCTCTCCTCTCTTTGAATAAGGCAGTTGCCCACAAAGCGAGAGAAAGGGGATTCGGGACTCGCCGCTTTCACCACCTCCCAGTATCTTCTACAGGTCCCAATGGTGGCAAAGGTGATGTAGAAGATTCCCGAAAAGAAGGTTGCTATTCCCAGGGTGTCAGCCGTGGGGAAGCCTTGATCCGCCAGCATCTTCTTGCAGAACACGTCGTGGGACATGTCCGGCACCCTTCCGTCCACGGGCTTGAGCTTCAAGGCAACAGTCTGCCTCATCCAGGGCTCCAGGGTTGGAGCTTCCAGGTTAGGAATTCTGCCGCCCTTCTGCCTTGCCGTGGTGGAGGTTGAAGCTTGCTGTGGTTGGGGCTGGACCTCCAGGCCTTGCCCTGCAGCCTCCTGGGTGGACTTGCTGGTTGAGGCCATGGCTTCTTCCAGCAGGCTCTTTTCCGCTTCCTTGCTTGCTTGTGGAGAGAGGCTTCGCAAAGTCTTCTTTCCCGGGTGGGAGGAGCTATGCAGATCCGGTCCCGGTGGGAGGAGCTATGCAAATCCTTCTCCAGAGGCAGCGAGTTTCTTCGAAAAGATTCTGCGCCGCCTTCCTCTTCGCCGCTGTTCCGGAATTCACCGCCGATTCCCTTCTTCCAGGTTCTTCGTCGGCTTCTTCCGGAGCTGCAGTCTTCAAGATCTTCTCCTTCTTCAGATGTTCCGAGGCAGGCAGGAGACGATCTTCAGGTGGTATGCTCTAGAGAAATGCGGTTCTAATAAGAACGAAAAGTACTGCAATCGTACTACGCAAAAATCTCTACCACAATGCTTGGAGTTCTTCAGACCGTAGCGATCATGGTATCTCCCCTGCCAGGTAAGTATACTGATAAGAACAGATACTACACTTGATCTTAGCCAAAAGGCCGAGAAGCGATAACCGTGAAAGGGGCGGGCCCAACAAGGTGCCCTTCATGGGCACTATCACTGCTTGCTGTCAGGGAGGCTGCCAGACAATTTTCCATGCACACTCTGGGCTGGGGGGCAGTCAACCACCAGTACACACAGCAGAACCTAAACCCATACCATTATTGCTAAGCAGCAAGACAGGGGCCCATTGCACTCCCACGGGGCCTTTTTAAATGCAATCCATAACCCGGATTTGCCAGGAACCCTTCTTACTCCTCCTACTTGCATGTGACACTGGGCTTAGGATCTGCATAGGAAACACACACACAAGCACACACCTACCTTTGTTGCCTGCAGATGCCTCCTTGGCTGTCCCCAAACGGTATCAAACCAACACCCACGGGAAGCTGTAAGCATAGAGGACATGCCTGCACCCCATTGGACTTACCTGTGTGGGTTAAACCCGGGTTATTTGACAACCTATGGCGGTGATGGTTCTGCTCAGGCAGAGCAGTGCTGATGCTCCTCATAAAGCTGTCGCTGCTGTGAAGGTTCTAGGTGACATCACAAATCCCTATGGTTACATACACAACAAAGCTGGGTTGTTGTTGTTTACACTCTGCAAGGCCTGTGGAAGTGAGTGACATCATAGCACTGTAGTTCTGAGGGTTCTAGATGGATGCAACAATCTCCTGTTGCTTCTATGAAGGCCATAATAGACGACATCACCAAACAGCTCCATAGTCACATACACAGCAAAGGAGAGATGTTGTTTACACCTAGTGATGTCAGTGGTATTGAGTGACATCACAGCACAGTGCTAAGGCTCCTGGGCCTGGACACAGCAGCGGCTGCAATATCTCAACGGAGAATACGTTTATATATATGTGTGTGTGTGCGCGTGTATATATATATATATATATATATATATATTTCTCCGCCGAAATCACTTTTAAACCCATTTCCACCTTTTTTTCCCTTCTCTTCCTCTTACTTTTTTTTCACGTTTTTTTACGTTTTTCTCCTTTTCGCCTCTTTTCTGGGCGTATTATTCTTCTTTTTCTTCTTTTTTTTCGTCTAATGCATACCCCATCAGTGCAGCAATGCTTATTCAATACCGCCAGCAGATGGAGACACTGGGGGATAATTTTCTAAGGATTTATACTGATTTTTCCTGTCTGAATTTGTCGCACAGAAAGTTGCAGGCCAAATATGTGTGACATTTCTGCGACTTTAGCTTCTAGAGCATTTTTACAACATTATACATAGGTGCTGAATACATAAAAAGCGACTGTTCAGCGACAGACAAGTCGCATCGGCTGAAAGTAGGCCAGAATGTCAGTCCATGTTGGAGCAGGTTTAGATACAGTCTAAAGTATAGATCTCAAAGTCTGTGCACAGAATTTAGCAAGGGTCTCGCACCTTCTGATGCATCAGGTAGGTGCACAATAGCATAGCCTAACCCTCTGTACTTTGGTCTATATTGATGCGGGACATAGACAGCCAGCTGATGACCAATCCATTAGTGCAATGGATGGCTGGAAGCATTTGTCTTTGCCTTTGCAATACCACAGAAGCAATGCATGGTCAATGTACAGCAATGACACACCTGTGTGAACAGCCAGGAGCCTCCCCCCCCCCCCCATGTTATGTTACATAGTTACATAGTTAGTACGGTCGAAAAAAGACATATGTCCATCAAGTTCAACCAGGGAATTAAGGGGTAGGGGTGTGGCGCGATATTGGGGAAGGGATGAGATTTTATATTTCTTCATAAGCATTAATCTTATTTTGTCAATTAGGAACATTCAGCACCCACCCGCTATCAAGGCAGCTGCCTATCATGTCATGCCCTACCTGCACAGGTGTGCTGGCTACTCAAATGATCCAATTAAGGAGGCCATTTAGTCAGCAGCAGCAGAAGTCCTGTGCCTGGACGCTCCAACAGCGGCCAGACACAAGCAGAAGCAGAAGCAGCAGAAGCAGCAGCAGCACCACCTTTTGTTTTTTGGCTGCAGCAGCAGCAAGGCCCACAGGGCTGGCTAGCTGGCTAGCCAGCAAGCAGGTAGCAATGAAAGTAGGAATCTTTCTTTTTAACCCTGTAAGGGGGTGGTGCACTGTACCCGAAGATACTGCCATATCGGGTCAATGCATAGGGCGACGGAAGCAAGCTTCGAAATCGGCCCCCGTTCTCAAAAATCCATTTAATATATGGTCCCCAGATAGGGGACGTATCAGATATTAAACTGATAAGAACAGATACTACACTTGATCTTAGCCAAAAGGCCGAGAAGCGATAACCGTGAAAGGGGCGGGCCCAACAAGGTGCCCTTCATGGGCACTATCACTGCTTGCTGTCAGGGAGGCTGCCAGACAATTTTCCATGCACACTCTGGGCTGGGGGGCAGTCAACCACCAGTACACACAGCAGAACCTAAACCCATACCATTATTGCTAAGCAGCAAGACAGGGGCCCATTGCACTCCCACGGGGCCTTTTTAAATGCAATCCATAACCCGGATTTGCCAGGAACCCTTCTTACTCCTCCTACTTGCATGTGACACTGGGCTTAGGATCTGCATAGGAAACACACACACAAGCACACACCTACCTTTGTTGCCTGCAGATGCCTCCTTGGCTGTCCCCAAACGGTATCAAACCAACACCCACGGGAAGCTGTAAGCATAGAGGACATGCCTGCACCCCATTGGACTTACCTGTGTGGGTTAAACCCGGGTTATTTGACAACCTATGGCGGTGATGGTTCTGCTCAGGCAGAGCAGTGCTGATGCTCCTCATAAAGCTGTCGCTGCTGTGAAGGTTCTAGGTGACATCACAAATCCCTATGGTTACATACACAACAAAGCTGGGTTGTTGTTGTTTACACTCTGCAAGGCCTGTGGAAGTGAGTGACATCATAGCACTGTAGTTCTGAGGGTTCTAGATGGATGCAACAATCTCCTGTTGCTTCTATGAAGGCCATAATAGACGACATCACCAAACAGCTCCATAGTCACATACACAGCAAAGGAGAGATGTTGTTTACACCTAGTGATGTCAGTGGTATTGAGTGACATCACAGCACAGTGCTAAGGCTCCTGGGCCTGGACACAGCAGCGGCTGCAATATCTCAACGGAGAATACGTTTATATATATGTGTGTGTGTGCGCGTATATATATATATATATATATATATATATATATATATATATATTTCTCCGCCGAAATCACTTTTAAACCCATTTCCACCTTTTTTTCCCTTCTCTTCCTCTTACTTTTTTTTCACGTTTTTTTACGTTTTTCTCCTTTTCGCCTCTTTTCTGGGCGTATTATTCTTCTTTTTCTTCTTTTTTTTCGTCTAATGCATACCCCATCAGTGCAGCAATGCTTATTCAATACCGCCAGCAGATGGAGACACTGGGGGATAATTTTCTAAGGATTTATACTGATTTTTCCTGTCTGAATTTGTCGCACAGAAAGTTGCAGGCCAAATATGTGTGACATTTCTGCGACTTTAGCTTCTAGAGCATTTTTACAACATTATACATAGGTGCTGAATACATAAAAAGCGACTGTTCAGCGACAGACAAGTCGCATCGGCTGAAAGTAGGCCAGAATGTCAGTCCATGTTGGAGCAGGTTTAGATACAGTCTAAAGTATAGATCTCAAAGTCTGTGCACAGAATTTAGCAAGGGCCTCGCACCTTCTGATGCATCAGGTAGGTGCACAATAGCATAGCCTAACCCTCTGTACTTTGGTCTATATTGATGCGGGACATAGACAGCCAGCTGATGACCAATCCATTAGTGCAATGGATGGCTGGAAGCATTTGTCTTTGCCTTTGCAATACCACAGAAGCAATGCATGGTCAATGTACAGCAATGACACACCTGTGTGAACAGCCAGGAGACCCCCCCCCCATGTTATGTTACATAGTTACATAGTTAGTACGGTCGAAAAAAGACATATGTCCATCAAGTTCAACCAGGGAATTAAGGGGTAGGGGTGTGGCGCGATATTGGGGAAGGGATGAGATTTTATATTTCTTCATAAGCATTAATCTTATTTTGTCAATTAGGAACATTCAGCACCCACCCGCTATCAAGGCAGCTGCCTATCATGTCATGCCCTACCTGCACAGGTGTGCTGGCTACTCAAATGATCCAATTAAGGAGGCCATTTAGTCAGCAGCAGCAGAAGTCCTGTGCCTGGACGCTCCAACAGCGGCCAGACACAAGCAGAAGCAGAAGCAGCAGAAGCAGCAGCAGCACCACCTTTTGTTTTTTGGCTGCAGCAGCAGCAAGGCCCACAGGGCTGGCTAGCTGGCTAGCCAGCAAGCAGGTAGCAATGAAAGTAGGAATCTTTCTTTTTAACCCTGTAAGGGGGTGGTGCACTGTACCCGAAGATACTGCCATATCGGGTCAATGCATAGGGCGACGGAAGCAAGCTTCGAAATCGGCCCCCGTTCTCAAAAATCCATTTAATATATGGTCCCCAGATAGGGGACGTATCAGATATTAAACTGATAAGAACAGATTTTTTACTTTTAGATATAATATTCTTAGACTAAAAGACCTTACGCAGTCCAGATTATACTTAGTCTGCTAAAAGCATATTCCACAGATGTAGATTCCAAAGACTTTTAGCCACTTTGTGACCTAATCTTTTTTTATCCAATAAATAGAAAACATACATCTCACTAAGAGCTAGGCGAACACAATCTTTAGAGGTAATAGTGTCTCTTTTAAAAAGAAGAATATTCCTCGTCTTCCATAGTGCAATTTTAATACAATTTATACTAATCCACAAAACCCGAGACTTTTCCACAGATAAAACATTATAAAATCCATATAAAATAACTTCATGATTTAAAAAATTAAGATCAGAAATGAATTTTAGTAAGGGTCCTATCAAATGCCATATCTCTTGGGCGTAAAAACAGTTCCAAAAAAGGTGTAAAACTGTTTCCTCACTAGGACACCCCATTCTCGGGCACTTTGCACTACGACACAATCCTCTTCTGTGTTGGAATTCTCTGGTAGGCAAACATTGATGTGCTATCTGCCAGGCCAGATCTTTTAAGTCATTAGATAAGAATCCCATATTCACCATCCTCCAAACTCTTAGAGATTTCTCAGTGGAATAATTAGATATTAAGCAAATCTGTTCTATCTTCCTGATTTCAGGAACTAATTTTCGTGCATTACTACAAATTTCTTGACTAAAATTAGCAATGCCATAAATACGAATAATCTTTTCTAAAACCACATAGTGCGCTGGGGGAATAAATAAGATTGGGGACGTTAAAGGTAAGGTTATCCACTTTCTTTTTCTAAAAATGTGACCTGCAGCATATTTTAAAAAATAAGACCAATAACAGTTTCTTTGCAAGCCATTAAAACACATAGAAAAAAAGTGAATATATAAAAACCTTTTTAAATCAGGCACATCCTTACCCCCCAATTTCTTTGTCTTCATCATTACATCTCTCCTGAGTTTATCCATTTTAGACCCCCATAAAAAATGAAAGCAAATCTTGTTTAAAAACTTTAAGGTGCGTTCACTCGGTGGGAAAACCAAGCTTAAATATAGCATGATAGGTAGCAACAAAGCTTTCATTATCAGTACTTTTCCTTCTATTGTTAATTTCCTCATTTTCCAAAAACTTATTTTCTTTTGCACTTTCTCTTTGACGATGGACCAGCTTTCCTCTCCATTATTTTCATTGTCAAAGATGACACCCAAGATTTTGATTTTATCATATTGCACATTCACCTCCGTATTGCCCCAATTCCCTATTGCAAAGCAATCACATTTATTTTTATTTAATTTGAAGCCAGAGCCCTCACAAAAAAATTCTGTCTGTCTGATAGCACGTTTCAGGGATGGTTCATCTGGACATAGAATATTAACATCATCCATGTATGCTATCGTCTTTACGCTCTGTCCTCCACTTCCAGGGATTGGCACTCCTCTAATGAGCTTATCTTTTCTCAAAACATTCAACAGAGGTTCTATTGCACATATGAAAAGAATGGGTGATAGGGGGCACCCCTGTTTCACCCCAGACTGTAAACATACCTCTTGGGATAAAAAACCGTTAATTAAAATACGACTAAAACAGTTTTTATATAAAAGTGCAATTTTTCCAACAATAAAATCAGGAAAATTCATTTTCTTTAAAACCAACCATAAAAAATCATGAGAAACACGGTCATAAGCCTTTTGAAAATCCAAGGATAAAATTGCCAATTTCTGATCACATTGTTTCTGATACCATAAAACATCTTTTACAAGGTTTAGATGATCACTTATTTTCCTTCCAGGTACTCCGCATACTTGGTCACTGTGTATAACCTTAGAAATTACCTGCTTGAGCCTATTTGCTAAAATTTTTGCTAAAACCTTATAGTCTGTATTTAGCAGGGTAATAGGCCTCCAATTTTCTAATTTAGAGATGTCTCCTTTTTTAAAAATCAGAGTAACAACACCATCTCTCCAGGACGCAGGTAAAATCTCAGATTTAAAAGCACAGTTAAAAATACCTAAAAGATCATCTTTTAAAATGGACCAAAAACACAGATAAAATTCAACTGGCAACCCATCCGAACCAGGTGTTTTACCATTTAAAAAACTCTTAAAAGTGCTTAAAAGTTCAGGTAAAAAGATTTCATCACAAAGGCTCTCTTGGTCAGTTTTGTCAAGTTTTGAATCCAAGGTATCTAAAACATCATTAGTAAAGGAAATATCAATATCTTTTTTATTAAAAAGCTCCTGATAAAATACTTGTGCTTCTCGCAACATCTCTTCATTAGTTATCTTCCCTTCTATTACAGATATCATTTCTTTCTTTCCCACCACCTTCTTAAAAAAGAATCTCGAACACTTTTCATCATTCTCCAGACATTGCACCTTGCTGTTAAAAATCATTTCTTTTCCTTTTTGACTAATGGCATTTTTTATTTCATTCTTTGTCTGAGCAATAACATCATCCATCTCAAGCCCGGCTTGCTTTAGTTTATAATATGTTTGGATTTTAGTGTTTAACATTTTAAACCATAACTTTTTCTCCTTAGCCTTTTGGATGCCCACACGGATAAAAAACAGTTTAGTCCACTTTTTAACATCCTCCCACCAATCCAAAATATTTTTATATTGGGATTGACGCAATCTCCATTTGTTATAAGCAGCAATAAAATCATTTTTTGTTTTCATGTCCTCTAATAAAGTAGTGTTGAGCTTCCAAACGCCTCTGCCTTTCTCTAGGCCAGGTAAAGTGACATGTGCATGTAATAACTTATGATCAGAGAAAATATTCGATAAAAGAGAAACCTCAACTAGATTAAAACTTTCCGATAAAAAAATAAAATCAATCCTGGATTTGCAGACATTATTTTCCCATGTGTAACCAGGGTCGTCTGGGTATTTTCTCCTCCAGACATCGGTAAAGTTAAAATCCTCAGTCATACTCTTAATCTGTTTCTCTGTTTTATCCACTCTGACATGCACACTTCCACTCTCACGATGATCACCACTCATACAACAATTAAAATCTCCAGCCATTAAAATAGGTGTTGAACCTGGGATAAAAGCCTGAATATCATTAATCAAGTCGGCTCTCTCATTTTTTTCAGGAGAAGCATAGATGTTAAAAAGCTTAATCTCTGAGCCATTGTACTTAATATTAACTAATAGCGCTCTACCAGGTATAATTTCTAAGAAGGACAAAACTTGTACATCTGAACCTCTAAACAAGATCCCAACACCTGAAGATCTGTTCAGATTGTCACCCGACCAGACCGATGGTCCCAAAGTCCAGCTACGACAAAGGTCCTCATAATTTGGACTATGTTCAATTCCACATTCTTGTAAAAAGAACAGAGAACAGTCCAAGGTCTCTAAAAAACTAAACAAAGCAGCCCTTCTCGTAGGGCTCTTTAGACCTCTCACATTAAGAGAGGAGCACTTTAAGGAAGCTATTCGCTACTGGAGTTTGAGTCCGATATGAAACCCACAGGTGACTCCGGGCTTTCGAACTCTTTGATATTTTTTGGATCGGACGCTGATCTTATAGAAGGCCTCCATGCATGTTGACTGTCCTCACATTCGTCTGAGCTTTTTTTGACAGGCCGTTTAATGCCAAGTTGTGGCTCATCTCCAAGTTCCTTCTTCCGCTTGATCTCCTTCACGCCAACCTCCATGGCTTCACTGCTCACTAGTGACCCTCCACCACCAGAACCCTCCACAGAAGGTCTCCCCTCTGTCTCAGGCACAGCAGAAAGGTCCATAAGCTCCGCCACGACATGAGAAGTTACAGCCGGCTTTTCTGAAGGCGCCTCAGACCGCTGGGGTGCTTTCGCAGGTGGTACTTCAGCTTGCACTACACCCACTCTCCCCGCTACACGGTCAGCCCACGATCTAGCTACACTGGAACGGAGACTGCAATCTTTAAAGGCATGGCCTTCTTCACCACAAATGTTGCAGACGATTTTAGCACAGTCCTTAGAAACATGGCCTTCTTGATTGCACCGACCACAGCGAACTGTAGTGTCCGTGCAAACTTCCATAGTATGTCCGAATTTCTTACATTTCCTACAAAAAGTAGGCATCTCGGGATAAAACAAATAGCCCTTATCCCGACCGATAGAAAAGTTGGAGGGTGGATGACACAACCCTCCAATGCCAGTAGCATCCTCCTTCATTTTCACAAAAAACTTATGTTTCCCCGTCCATAGGTCTTCTGAATTCATCACCTTATGGGAATACTTAACAGAACTGCAGTATTTCCCCAAAAAGAGCTCAATATGGGACACAGTCACAAAGGGATTGTGCATACACACAACTAGAGGAATATCGCCTCCAGTATACAACACTGTGACCGTGATCCCATCAAGCTCAGCAAGGTCTTGATTGCTTTTCAGCTTCTCAAAAAGATTCTGGCATGCATAAGCAGAGTCCAGAGTTAGGATGAAGCTGCCCTTCCGAGGATCTCTGAGACAGACGATGTTCTCTTTCTTCACCCCAAGAAGCTTGTAGAGAGTTTCTTTCACAAAATAAGAAAGTTGGACGAGTTCTTGCTTGTCTTCATCAACATCAAAGCGAAAGGAAAAACGAATCCGCGTTTCACCGGATGTAAGGTAACGGATGCGAACACCCATCTTGTCGATCGCCTTTTCGGTTCCTCGTAGCAGCCCCCCTTGGAAAAGGTAGGACAAACTCCCAGGATCCTCCTGACCAGACACTTGATCTAGCCAAAAGGCCGAGAAGCGATAACCGTGAAAGGGGCGGGCCCAACAAGGTGCCCTTCATGGGCACTATCACTGCTTGCTGTCAGGGAGGCTGCCAGACAATTTTCCATGCACACTCTGGGCTGGGGGGCAGTCAACCACCAGTACACACAGCAGAACCTAAACCCATACCATTATTGCTAAGCAGCAAGACAGGGGCCCATTGCACTCCCACGGGGCCTTTTTAAATGCAATCCATAACCCGGATTTGCCAGGAACCCTTCTTACTCCTCCTACTTGCATGTGACACTGGGCTTAGGATCTGCATAGGAAACACACACACAAGCACACACCTACCTTTGTTGCCTGCAGATGCCTCCTTGGCTGTCCCCAAACGGTATCAAACCAACACCCACGGGAAGCTGTAAGCATAGAGGACATGCCTGCACCCCATTGGACTTACCTGTGTGGGTTAAACCCGGGTTATTTGACAACCTATGGCGGTGATGGTTCTGCTCAGGCAGAGCAGTGCTGATGCTCCTCATAAAGCTGTCGCTGCTGTGAAGGTTCTAGGTGACATCACAAATCCCTATGGTTACATACACAACAAAGCTGGGTTGTTGTTGTTTACACTCTGCAAGGCCTGTGGAAGTGAGTGACATCATAGCACTGTAGTTCTGAGGGTTCTAGATGGATGCAACAATCTCCTGTTGCTTCTATGAAGGCCATAATAGACGACATCACCAAACAGCTCCATAGTCACATACACAGCAAAGGAGAGATGTTGTTTACACCTAGTGATGTCAGTGGTATTGAGTGACATCACAGCACAGTGCTAAGGCTCCTGGGCCTGGACACAGCAGCGGCTGCAATATCTCAACGGAGAATACGTTTATATATATGTGTGTGTGTGCGCGTATATATATATATATATTGATCAAAAAGTGCGCTAAGAGCCTCCATTTTGTTGACCAAGTGTGCTGCTGCCATTTTCTTTTTTTACATGTTTTGTACTTGCCACAGCAGCGTGCACCCGTGTATTGGGTTTAGGTGCTGGCTACATTTTCATTTTTTTTTTTCTTTGCTGTGCAAATTTGGGGGGAGTGGCTCCCTCTGTAGCCGTGCATCCCCTCCCCTATTTTCACAGGAGGTGGTTTGGATCGTTAGTGGATCCAACATGTCACCCAGCCTGAGGTAGGTGAGTGTTTAGGGACCCATCCGATAAGAGGCCACCTCCGCGTGGTGGATGGGGGACACGTTTTGATCAAAAAGTGCGCTAAGAGCCTCCATTTTGTTGACCAAGTGTGCTGCTGCCATTTTCTTTTTTTACATGTTTTGTACTTGCCACAGCAGCGTGCACCCGTGTATTGGGTTTAGGTGCTGGCTACATTTTCATTTTTTTTTTCTTTGCTGTGCAAATTTGGGGGGAGTGGCTCCCTCTGTAGCCGTGCATCCCCTCCCCTATTTTCACAGGAGGTGGTTTGGATCGTTAGTGGATCCAACATGTCACCCAGCCTGAGGTAGGTGAGTGTTTAGGGACCCATCCGATAAGAGGCCACCTCCGCGTGGTGGATGGGGGACACGTTTTGATCAAAAAGTGCGCTAAGAGCCTCCATTTTGTTGACCAAGTGTGCTGCTGCCATTTTCTTTTTTTACATGTTTTGTACTTGCCACAGCAGCGTGCACCCGTGTATTGGGTTTAGGTGCTGGCTACATTTTCATTTTTTTTTTCTTTGCTGTGCAAATTTGGGGGGAGTGGCTCCCTCTGTAGCCGTGCATCCCCTCCCCTATTTTCACAGGAGGTGGTTTGGATCGTTAGTGGATCCAACATGTCACCCAGCCTGAGGTAGGTGAGTGTTTAGGGACCCATCCGATAAGAGGCCACCTCCGCGTGGTGGATGGGGGACACGTTTTGATCAAAAAGTGCGCTAAGAGCCTCCATTTTGTTGACCAAGTGTGCTGCTGCCATTTTCTTTTTTTACATGTTTTGTACTTGCCACAGCAGCGTGCACCCGTGTATTGGGTTTAGGTGCTGGCTACATTTTCATTTTTTTTTTTTTCTTTGCTGTGCAAATTTGGGGGGAGTGGCTCCCTCTGTAGCCGTGCATCCCCTCCCCTATTTTCACAGGAGGTGGTTTGGATCGTTAGTGGATCCAACATGTCACCCAGCCTGAGGTAGGTGAGTGTTTAGGGACCCATCCGATAAGAGGCCACCTCCGCGTGGTGGATGGGGGACACGTTTTGATCAAAAAGTGCGCTAAGAGCCTCCATTTTGTTGACCAAGTGTGCTGCTGCCATTTTCTTTTTTTACATGTTTTGTACTTGCCACAGCAGCGTGCACCCGTGTATTGGGTTTAGGTGCTGGCTACATTTTCATTTTTTTTTTTCTTTGCTGTGCAAATTTGGGGGGAGTGGCTCCCTCTGTAGCCGTGCATCCCCTCCCCTATTTTCACAGGAGGTGGTTTGGATCGTTAGTGGATCCAACATGTCACCCAGCCTGAGGTAGGTGAGTGTTTAGGGACCCATCCGATAAGAGGCCACCTCCGCGTGGTGGATGGGGGACACGTTTTGATCAAAAAGTGCGCTAAGAGCCTCCATTTTGTTGACCAAGTGTGCTGCTGCCATTTTCTTTTTTTACATGTTTTGTACTTGCCACAGCAGCGTGCACCCGTGTATTGGGTTTAGGTGCTGGCTACATTTTCATTTTTTTTTTTTCTTTGCTGTGCAAATTTGGGGGGAGTGGCTCCCTCTGTAGCCGTGCATCCCCTCCCCTATTTTCACAGGAGGTGGTTTGGATCGTTAGTGGATCCAACATGTCACCCAGCCTGAGGTAGGTGAGTGTTTAGGGACCCATCCGATAAGAGGCCACCTCCGCGTGGTGGATGGGGGACACGTTTTGATCAAAAAGTGCGCTAAGAGCCTCCATTTTGTTGACCAAGTGTGCTGCTGCCATTTTCTTTTTTTACATGTTTTGTACTTGCCACAGCAGCGTGCACCCGTGTATTGGGTTTAGGTGCTGGCTACATTTTCATTTTTTTTTTTTTTCTTTGCTGTGCAAATTTGGGGGGAGTGGCTCCCTCTGTAGCCGTGCATCCCCTCCCCTATTTTCACAGGAGGTGGTTTGGATCGTTAGTGGATCCAACATGTCACCCAGCCTGAGGTAGGTGAGTGTTTAGGGACCCATCCGATAAGAGGCCACCTCCGCGTGGTGGATGGGGGACACGTTTTGATCAAAAAGTGCGCTAAGCGCCTCCATTTTGTTGACCAAGTGTGCTGCTGCCATTTTCTTTTTTTACATGTTTTGTACTTGCCACAGCAGCGTGCACCCGTGTATTGGGTTTAGGTGCTGGCTACATTTTCATTTTTTTTTTTCTTTGCTGTGCAAATTTGGGGGGAGTGGCTCCCTCTGTAGCCGTGCATCCCCTCCCCTATTTTCACAGGAGGTGGTTTGGATCGTTAGTGGATCCAACATGTCACCCAGCCTGAGGTAGGTGAGTGTTTAGGGACCCATCCGATAAGAGGCCACCTCCGCGTGGTGGATGGGGGACACGTTTTGATCAAAAAGTGCGCTAAGAGCCTCCATTTTGTTGACCAAGTGTGCTGCTGCCATTTTCTTTTTTTACATGTTGTATATATATATATATATATATATATATATATATATATATATATATATATATATTTCTCCGCCGAAATCACTTTTAAACCCATTTCCACCTTTTTTTCCCTTCTCTTCCTCTTACTTTTTTTTCAAGTTTTTTTACGTTTTTCTCCTTTTCGCCTCTTTTCTGGGCGTATTATTCTTCTTTTTCTTCTTTTTTTTCGTCTAATGCATACCCCATCAGTGCAGCAATGCTTATTCAATACCGCCAGCAGATGGAGACACTGGGGGATAATTTTCTAAGGATTTATACTGATTTTTCCTGTCTGAATTTGTCGCACAGAAAGTTGCAGGCCAAATATGTGTGACATTTCTGCGACTTTAGCTTCTAGAGCATTTTTACAACATTATACATAGGTGCTGAATACATAAAAAGCGACTGTTCAGCGACAGACAAGTCGCATCGGCTGAAAGTAGGCCAGAATGTCAGTCCATGTTGGAGCAGGTTTAGATACAGTCTAAAGTATAGATCTCAAAGTCTGTGCACAGAATTTAGCAAGGGCCTCGCACCTTCTGATGCATCAGGTAGGTGCACAATAGCATAGCCTAACCCTCTGTACTTTGGTCTATATTGATGCGGGACATAGACAGCCAGCTGATGACCAATCCATTAGTGCAATGGATGGCTGGAAGCATTTGTCTTTGCCTTTGCAATACCACAGAAGCAATGCATGGTCAATGTACAGCAATGACACACCTGTGTGAACAGCCAGGAGACCCCCCCCCCCCCCCAATGTTATGTTACATAGTTACATAGTTAGTACGGTCGAAAAAAGACATATGTCCATCAAGTTCAACCAGGGAATTAAGGGGTAGGGGTGTGGCGCGATATTGGGGAAGGGATGAGATTTTATATTTCTTCATAAGCATTAATCTTATTTTGTCAATTAGGAACATTCAGCACCCACCCGCTATCAAGGCAGCTGCCTATCATGTCATGCCCTACCTGCACAGGTGTGCTGGCTACTCAAATGATCCAATTAAGGAGGCCATTTAGTCAGCAGCAGCAGAAGTCCTGTGCCTGGACGCTCCAACAGCGGCCAGACACAAGCAGAAGCAGAAGCAGCAGAAGCAGCAGCAGCACCACCTTTTGTTTTTTGGCTGCAGCAGCAGCAAGGCCCACAGGGCTGGCTAGCTGGCTAGCCAGCAAGCAGGTAGCAATGAAAGTAGGAATCTTTCTTTTTAACCCTGTAAGGGGGTGGTGCACTGTACCCGAAGATACTGCCATATCGGGTCAATGCATAGGGCGACGGAAGCAAGCTTCGAAATCGGCCCCCGTTCTCAAAAATCCATTTAATATATGGTCCCCAGATAGGGGACGTATCAGATATTAAACTGATAAGAACAGATACTACACTTGATCTTAGCCAAAAGGCCGAGAAGCGATAACCGTGAAAGGGGCGGGCCCAACAAGGTGCCCTTCATGGGCACTATCACTGCTTGCTGTCAGGGAGGCTGCCAGACAATTTTCCATGCACACTCTGGGCTGGGGGGCAGTCAACCACCAGTACACACAGCAGAACCTAAACCCATACCATTATTGCTAAGCAGCAAGACAGGGGCCCATTGCACTCCCACGGGGCCTTTTTAAATGCAATCCATAACCCGGATTTGCCAGGAACCCTTCTTACTCCTCCTACTTGCATGTGACACTGGGCTTAGGATCTGCATAGGAAACACACACACAAGCACACACCTACCTTTGTTGCCTGCAGATGCCTCCTTGGCTGTCCCCAAACGGTATCAAACCAACACCCACGGGAAGCTGTAAGCATAGAGGACATGCCTGCACCCCATTGGACTTACCTGTGTGGGTTAAACCCGGGTTATTTGACAACCTATGGCGGTGATGGTTCTGCTCAGGCAGAGCAGTGCTGATGCTCCTCATAAAGCTGTCGCTGCTGTGAAGGTTCTAGGTGACATCACAAATCCCTATGGTTACATACACAACAAAGCTGGGTTGTTGTTGTTTACACTCTGCAAGGCCTGTGGAAGTGAGTGACATCATAGCACTGTAGTTCTGAGGGTTCTAGATGGATGCAACAATCTCCTATTGCTTCTATGAAGGCCATAATAGACGACATCACCAAACAGCTCCATAGTCACATACACAGCAAAGGAGAGATGTTGTTTACACCTAGTGATGTCAGTGGTATTGAGTGACATCACAGCACAGTGCTAAGGCTCCTGGGCCTGGACACAGCAGCGGCTGCAATATCTCAACGGAGAATACGTTTATATATATGTGTGTGTGTGCGCGTATATATATATATATATATATATATATATATATATATATATATTTCTCCGCCGAAATCACTTTTAAACCCATTTCCACCTTTTTTTCCCTTCTCTTCCTCTTACTTTTTTTTCACGTTTTTTTACGTTTTTCTCCTTTTCGCCTCTTTTCTGGGCGTATTATTCTTCTTTTTCTTCTTTTTTTTCGTCTAATGCATACCCCATCAGTGCAGCAATGCTTATTCAATACCGCCAGCAGATGGAGACACTGGGGGATAATTTTCTAAGGATTTATACTGATTTTTCCTGTCTGAATTTGTCGCACAGAAAGTTGCAGGCCAAATATGTGTGACATTTCTGCGACTTTAGCTTCTAGAGCATTTTTACAACATTATACATAGGTGCTGAATACATAAAAAGCGACTGTTCAGCGACAGACAAGTCGCATCGGCTGAAAGTAGGCCAGAATGTCAGTCCATGTTGGAGCAGGTTTAGATACAGTCTAAAGTATAGATCTCAAAGTCTGTGCACAGAATTTAGCAAGGGCCTCGCACCTTCTGATGCATCAGGTAGGTGCACAATAGCATAGCCTAACCCTCTGTACTTTGGTCTATATTGATGCGGGACATAGACAGCCAGCTGATGACCAATCCATTAGTGCAATGGATGGCTGGAAGCATTTGTCTTTGCCTTTGCAATACCACAGAAGCAATGCATGGTCAATGTACAGCAATGACACACCTGTGTGAACAGCCAGGAGACCCCCCCCCCCCCCCCATGTTATGTTACATAGTTACATAGTTAGTACGGTCGAAAAAAGACATATGTCCATCAAGTTCAACCAGGGAATTAAGGGGTAGGGGTGTGGCGCGATATTGGGGAAGGGATGAGATTTTATATTTCTTCATAAGCATTAATCTTATTTTGTCAATTAGGAACATTCAGCACCCACCCGCTATCAAGGCAGCTGCATATCATGTCATGCCCTACCTGCACAGGTGTGCTGGCTACTCAAATGATCCAATTAAGGAGGCCATTTAGTCAGCAGCAGCAGAAGTCCTGTGCCTGGACGCTCCAACAGCGGCCAGACACAAGCAGAAGCAGAAGCAGCAGAAGCAGCAGCAGCACCACCTTTTGTTTTTTGGCTGCAGCAGCAGCAAGGCCCACAGGGCTGGCTAGCTGGCTAGCCAGCAAGCAGGTAGCAATGAAAGTAGGAATCTTTCTTTTTAACCCTGTAAGGGGGTGGTGCACTGTACCCGAAGATACTGCCATATCGGGTCAATGCATAGGGCGACGGAAGCAAGCTTCGAAATCGGCCCCCGTTCTCAAAAATCCATTTAATATATGGTCCCCAGATAGGGGACGTATCAGATATTAAACTGATAAGAACAGATACTACACTTGATCTTAGCCAAAAGGCCGAGAAGCGATAACCGTGAAAGGGGCGGGCCCAACAAGGTGCCCTTCATGGGCACTATCACTGCTTGCTGTCAGGGAGGCTGCCAGACAATTTTCCATGCACACTCTGGGCTGGGGGGCAGTCAACCACCAGTACACACAGCAGAACCTAAACCCATACCATTATTGCTAAGCAGCAAGACAGGGGCCCATTGCACTCCCACGGGGCCTTTTTAAATGCAATCCATAACCCGGATTTGCCAGGAACCCTTCTTACTCCTCCTACTTGCATGTGACACTGGGCTTAGGTTCTGCATAGGAAACACACACACAAGCACACACCTACCTTTGTTGCCTGCAGATGCCTCCTTGGCTGTCCCCAAACGGTATCAAACCAACACCCACGGGAAGCTGTAAGCATAGAGGACATGCCTGCACCCCATTGGACTTACCTGTGTGGGTTAAACCCGGGTTATTTGACAACCTATGGCGGTGATGGTTCTGCTCAGGCAGAGCAGTGCTGATGCTCCTCATAAAGCTGTCGCTGCTGTGAAGGTTCTAGGTGACATCACAAATCCCTATGGTTACATACACAACAAAGCTGGGTTGTTGTTGTTTACACTCTGCAAGGCCTGTGGAAGTGAGTGACATCATAGCACTGTAGTTCTGAGGGTTCTAGATGGATGCAACAATCTCCTGTTGCTTCTATGAAGGCCATAATAGACGACATCACCAAACAGCTCCATAGTCACATACACAGCAAAGGAGAGATGTTGTTTACACCTAGTGATGTCAGTGGTATTGAGTGACATCACAGCACAGTGCTAAGGCTCCTGGGCCTGGACACAGCAGCGGCTGCAATATCTCAACGGAGAATACGTTTATATATATGTGTGTGTGTGCGCGTATATATATATATATATATATATATATATATATATATATATATATTTCTCCGCCGAAATCCCTTTTAAACCCATTTCCACCTTTTTTTCCCTTCTCTTCCTCTTACTTTTTTTTCACGTTTTTTTACGTTTTTCTCCTTTTCGCCTCTTTTCTGGGCGTATTATTCTTCTTTTTCTTCTTTTTTTTCGTCTAATGCATACCCCATCAGTGCAGCAATGCTTATTCAATACCGCCAGCAGATGGAGACACTGGGGGATAATTTTCTAAGGATTTATACTGATTTTTCCTGTCTGAATTTGTCGCACAGAAAGTTGCAGGCCAAATATGTGTGACATTTCTTCGACTTTAGCTTCTAGAGCATTTTTACAACATTATACATAGGTGCTGAATACATAAAAAGCGACTGTTCAGCGACAGACAAGTCGCATCGGCTGAAAGTAGGCCAGAATGTCAGTCCATGTTGGAGCAGGTTTAGATACAGTCTAAAGTATAGATCTCAAAGTCTGTGCACAGAATTTAGCAAGGGCCTCACACCTTCTGATGCATCAGGTAGGTGCACAATAGCATAGCCTAACCCTCTGTACTTTGGTCTATATTGATGCGGGACATAGACAGCCAGCTGATGACCAATCCATTAGTGCAATGGATGGCTGGAAGCATTTGTCTTTGCCTTTGCAATACCACAGAAGCAATGCATGGTCAATGTACAGCAATGACACACCTGTGTGAACAGCCAGGAGACCCCCCCATGTTATGTTACATAGTTACATAGTTAGTACGGTCGAAAAAAGACATATGTCCATCAAGTTCAACCAGGGAATTAAGGGGTAGGGGTGTGGCGCGATATTGGGGAAGGGATGAGATTTTATATTTCTTCATAAGCATTAATCTTATTTTGTCAATTAGGAACATTCAGCACCCACCCACTATCAAGGCAGCTGCCTATCATGTCATGCCCTACCTGCACAGGTGTGCTGGCTACTCAAATGATCCAATTAAGGAGGCCATTTAGTCAGCAGCAGCAGAAGTCCTGTGCCTGGACGCTCCAACAGCGGCCAGACACAAGCAGAAGCAGCAGAAGCAGCAGCAGCACCACCTTTTGTTTTTTGGCTGCAGCAGCAGCAAGGCCCACAGGGCTGGCTAGCTGGCTAGCCAGCAAGCAGGTAGCAATGAAAGTAGGAATCTTTCTTTTTAACCCTGTAAGGGGGTGGTGCACTGTACCCGAAGATACTGCCATATCGGGTCAATGCATAGGGCGACGGAAGCAAGCTTCGAAATCGGCCCCCGTTCTCAAAAATCCATTTAATATATGGTCCCCAGATAGGGGACGTATCAGATATTAAACTGATAAGAACAGATTTTTTTTTTTTTTTTTTTTTTTTAAAGCCGAGGAACGTGCTTTCGATTCACCCAAAGTGCAAGAAAAAGTGCAAACGTGTTACACTAAAAAAACGTGCACAAAGGATGCGGTCTATCGCAAGCCCTTCTCCGATAGGAGAGAGGCCCCCCAACAAACCTTACCCTTCGCCTCCGGACCAAAAGGTACCTGCGAGGTTCCAGGTTCGATGTCCCTTTTCGCCGAAGCTACTAGGAGACCACAAATGCTCCCGGCATCCCCCTTGGCGTTAGCCAAGGTATCTGCCCGCAGAGCCGATTACGGTAGGTATCCTGCGAAGCAGGAGTACCCGGGGTGTTTGCAGGGAGGTGCGGAACCTAATGGCCACACACACCTCCCCTAGACCGCCAGGAGGGACACCCAGAAGGGCTACCGCATCCTGACAAATCCTGTGAACACACAACACGCAAAAAGTGACACAGTGAGACAAAAAATAAATAAATAAGTGAATGTGTGCAGATATACTGCCCGGACATCCGGCCGGATCTATAAAAATTTCTCTGATCCTAGCCAGAAGGCCGGGAATCAAGAGGTGAGTGCCACAAGGTGAAGAGATTATGGTGCCCGTGCTTCAACTCAGTGAGCCTATTCTCCCAGTGAGTTTCGGCACCTCGGGGTCACCACTCCCCGAGGCACAAAAGTACCTCGGCTCTAGACCCTCTCAGCCTCATGGCGAGACCCGGAGGGAACAGGTCACATCGGGGCAGCCGTCGAGCTGATTCCTCAGAACCAGCCCCGGAAAGCCCTGGTACACCTGCATCCTCCATGCAGCACCCATCCCCACCAGCATGAAAACTGATAAGAACAGATACTACACTTGATCTTAGCCAAAAGGCCGAGAAGCGATAACCGTGAAAGGGGCGGGCCCAACAAGGTGCCCTTCATGGGCACTATCACTGCTTGCTGTCAGGGAGGCTGCCAGACAATTTTCCATGCACACTCTGGGCTGGGGGGCAGTCAACCACCAGTACACACAGCAGAACCTAAACCCATACCATTATTGCTAAGCAGCAAGACAGGGGCCCATTGCACTCCCACGGGGCCTTTTTAAATGCAATCCATAACCCGGATTTGCCAGGAACCCTTCTTACTCCTCCTACTTGCATGTGACACTGGGCTTAGGATCTGCATAGGAAACACACACACAAGCACACACCTACCTTTGTTGCCTGCAGATGCCTCCTTGGCTGTCCCCAAACGGTATCAAACCAACACCCACGGGAAGCTGTAAGCATAGAGGACATGCCTGCACCCCATTGGACTTACCTGTGTGGGTTAAACCCGGGTTATTTGACAACCTATGGCGGTGATGGTTCTGCTCAGGCAGAGCAGTGCTGATGCTCCTCATAAAGCTGTCGCTGCTGTGAAGGTTCTAGGTGACATCACAAATCCCTATGGTTACATACACAACAAAGCTGGGTTGTTGTTGTTTACACTCTGCAAGGCCTGTGGAAGTGAGTGACATCATAGCACTGTAGTTCTGAGGGTTCTAGATGGATGCAACAATCTCCTGTTGCTTCTATGAAGGCCATAATAGACGACATCACCAAACAGCTCCATAGTCACATACACAGCAAAGGAGAGATGTTGTTTACACCTAGTGATGTCAGTGGTATTGAGTGACATCACAGCACAGTGCTAAGGCTCCTGGGCCTGGACACAGCAGCGGCTGCAATATCTCAACGGAGAATACGTTTATATATATGTGTGTGTGTGCGCGTATATATATATATATATATATATATATATATATATATATATATATTTCTCCGCCGAAATCACTTTTAAACCCATTTCCACCTTTTTTTCCCTTCTCTTCCTCTTACTTTTTTTTCACGTTTTTTTACGTTTTTCTCCTTTTCGCCTCTTTTCTGGGCGTATTATTCTTCTTTTTCTTCTTTTTTTTCGTCTAATGCATACCCCATCAGTGCAGCAATGCTTATTCAATACCGCCAGCAGATGGAGACACTGGGGGATAATTTTCTAAGGATTTATACTGATTTTTCCTGTCTGAATTTGTCGCACAGAAAGTTGCAGGCCAAATATGTGTGACATTTCTGCGACATTAGCTTCTAGAGCATTTTTACAACATTATACATAGGTGCTGAATACATAAAAAGCGACTGTTCAGCGACAGACAAGTCGCATCGGCTGAAAGTAGGCCAGAATGTCAGTCCATGTTGGAGCAGGTTTAGATACAGTCTAAAGTATAGATCTCAAAGTCTGTGCACAGAATTTAGCAAGGGCCTCGCACCTTCTGATGCATCAGGTAGGTGCACAATAGCATAGCCTAACCCTCTGTACTTTGGTCTATATTGATGCGGGACATAGACAGCCAGCTGATGACCAATCCATTAGTGCAATGGATGGCTGGAAGCATTTGTCTTTGCCTTTGCAATACCACAGAAGCAATGCATGGTCAATGTACAGCAATGACACACCTGTGTGAACAGCCAGGAGACCCCCCCCCATGTTATGTTACATAGTTACATAGTTAGTACGGTCGAAAAAAGACATATGTCCATCAAGTTCAACCAGGGAATTAAGGGGTAGGGGTGTGGCGCGATATTGGGGAAGGGATGAGATTTTATATTTCTTCATAAGCATTAATCTTATTTTGTCAATTAGGAACATTCAGCACCCACCCGCTATCAAGGCAGCTGCCTATCATGTCATGCCCTACCTGCACAGGTGTGCTGGCTACTCAAATGATCCAATTAAGGAGGCCATTTAGTCAGCAGCAGCAGAAGTCCTGTGCCTGGACGCTCCAACAGCGGCCAGACACAAGCAGAAGCAGAAGCAGCAGCAGCACCACCTTTTGTTTTTTGGCTGCAGCAGCAGCAAGGCCCACAGGGCTGGCTAGCTGGCTAGCCAGCAAGCAGGTAGCAATGAAAGTAGGAATCTTTCTTTTTAACCCTGTAAGGGGGTGGTGCACTGTACCCGAAGATACTGCCATATCGGGTCAATGCATAGGGCGACGGAAGCAAGCTTCGAAATCGGCCCCCGTTCTCAAAAATCCATTTAATATATGGTCCCCAGATAGGGGACGTATCAGATATTAAACTGATAAGAACAGATACTACACTTGATCTTAGCCAAAAGGCCGAGAAGCGATAACCGTGAAAGGGGCGGGCCCAACAAGGTGCCCTTCATGGGCACTATCACTGCTTGCTGTCAGGGAGGCTGCCAGACAATTTTCCATGCACACTCTGGGCTGGGGGGCAGTCAACCACCAGTACACACAGCAGAACCTAAACCCATACCATTATTGCTAAGCAGCAAGACAGGGGCCCATTGCACTCCCACGGGGCCTTTTTAAATGCAATCCATAACCCGGATTTGCCAGGAACCCTTCTTACTCCTCCTACTTGCATGTGACACTGGGCTTAGGATCTGCATAGGAAACACACACACAAGCACACACCTACCTTTGTTGCCTGCAGATGCCTCCTTGGCTGTCCCCAAACGGTATCAAACCAACACCCACGGGAAGCTGTAAGCATAGAGGACATGCCTGCACCCCATTGGACTTACCTGTGTGGGTTAAACCCGGGTTATTTGACAACCTATGGCGGTGATGGTTCTGCTCAGGCAGAGCAGTGCTGATGCTCCTCATAAAGCTGTCGCTGCTGTGAAGGTTCTAGGTGACATCACAAATCCCTATGGTTACATACACAACAAAGCTGGGTTGTTGTTGTTTACACTCTGCAAGGCCTGTGGAAGTGAGTGACATCATAGCACTGTAGTTCTGAGGGTTCTAGATGGATGCAACAATCTCCTGTTGCTTCTATGAAGGCCATAATAGACGACATCACCAAACAGCTCCATAGTCACATACACAGCAAAGGAGAGATGTTGTTTACACCTAGTGATGTCAGTGGTATTGAGTGACATCACAGCACAGTGCTAAGGCTCCTGGGCCTGGACACAGCAGCGGCTGCAATATCTCAACGGAGAATACGTTTATATATATGTGTGTGTGTGCGCGTATATATATATATATATATATATATATATATATATATATATATATATATATTTCTCCGCCGAAATCACTTTTAAACCCATTTCCACCTTTTTTTCCCTTCTCTTCCTCTTACTTTTTTTCACGTTTTTTTACGTTTTTCTCCTTTTCGCCTCTTTTCTGGGCGTATTATTCTTCTTTTTCTTCTTTTTTTCGTCTAATGCATACCCCATCAGTGCAGTAATGCTTATTCAATACCGCCAGCAGATGGAGACACTGGGGGATAATTTTCTAAGGATTTATACTGATTTTTCCTGTCTGAATTTGTCGCACAGAAAGTTGCAGGCCAAATATGTGTGACATTTCTGCGACTTTAGCTTCTAGAGCATTTTTACAACATTATACATAGGTGCTGAATACATAAAAAGCGACTGTTCAGCGACAGACAAGTCGCATCGGCTGAAAGTAGGCCAGAATGTCAGTCCATGTTGGAGCAGGTTTAGATACAGTCTAAAGTATAGATCTCAAAGTCTGTGCACAGAATTTAGCAAGGGCCTCGCACCTTCTGATGCATCAGGTAGGTGCACAATAGCATAGCCTAACCCTCTGTACTTTGGTCTATATTGATGCGGGACATAGACAGCCAGCTGATGACCAATCCATTAGTGCAATGGATGGCTGGAAGCATTTGTCTTTGCCTTTGCAATACCACAGAAGCAATGCATGGTCAATGTACAGCAATGACACACCTGTGTGAACAGCCAGGAGACCCCCCCCCCCCCCCCATGTTATGTTACATAGTTACATAGTTAGTACGGTCGAAAAAAGACATATGTCCATCAAGTTCAACCAGGGAATTAAGGGGTAGGGGTGTGGCGCGATATTGGGGAAGGGATGAGATTTTATATTTCTTCATAAGCATTAATCTTATTTTGTCAATTAGGAACATTCAGCACCCACCCGCTATCAAGGCAGCTGCCTATCATGTCATGCCCTACCTGCACAGGTGTGCTGGCTACTCAAATGATCCAATTAAGGAGGCCATTTAGTCAGCAGCAGCAGAAGTCCTGTGCCTGGACGCTCCAACAGCGGCCAGACACAAGCAGAAGCAGAAGCAGCAGAAGCAGCAGCAGCACCACCTTTTGTTTTTTGGCTGCAGCAGCAGCAAGGCCCACAGGGCTGGCTAGCTGGCTAGCCAGCAAGCAGGTAGCAATGAAAGTAGGAATCTTTCTTTTTAACCCTGTAAGGGGGTGGTGCACTGTACCCGAAGATACTGCCATATCGGGTCAATGCATAGGGCGACGGAAGCAAGCTTCGAAATCGGCCCCCGTTCTCAAAAATCCATTTAATATATGGTCCCCAGATAGGGGACGTATCAGATATTAAACTGATAAGAACAGATACTACACTTGATCTTAGCCAAAAGGCCGAGAAGCGATAACCGTGAAAGGGGCGGGCCCAACAAGGTGCCCTTCATGGGCACTATCACTGCTTGCTGTCAGGGAGGCTGCCAGACAATTTTCCATGCACACTCTGGGCTGGGGGGCAGTCAACCACCAGTACACACAGCAGAACCTAAACCCATACCATTATTGCTAAGCAGCAAGACAGGGGCCCATTGCACTCCCACGGGGCCTTTTTAAATGCAATCCATAACCCGGATTTGCCAGGAACCCTTCTTACTCCTCCTACTTGCATGTGACACTGGGCTTAGGATCTGCATAGGAAACACACACACAAGCACACACCTACCTTTGTTGCCTGCAGATGCCTCCTTGGCTGTCCCCAAACGGTATCAAACCAACACCCACGGGAAGCTGTAAGCATAGAGGACATGCCTGCACCCCATTGGACTTACCTGTGTGGGTTAAACCCGGGTTATTTGACAACCTATGGCGGTGATGGTTCTGCTCAGGCAGAGCAGTGCTGATGCTCCTCATAAAGCTGTCGCTGCTGTGAAGGTTCTAGGTGACATCACAAATCCCTATGGTTACATACACAACAAAGCTGGGTTGTTGTTGTTTACACTCTGCAAGGCCTGTGGAAGTGAGTGGCATCATAGCACTGTAGTTCTGAGGGTTCTAGATGGATGCAACAATCTCCTGTTGCTTCTATGAAGGCCATAATAGACGACATCACCAAACAGCTCCATAGTCACATACACAGCAAAGGAGAGATGTTGTTTACACCTAGTGATGTCAGTGGTATTGAGTGACATCACAGCACAGTGCTAAGGCTCCTGGGCCTGGACACAGCAGCGGCTGCAATATCTCAACGGAGAATACGTTTATATATATGTGTGTGTGTGCGCGTATATATATATATATATATATATATATATATATATATATATATATATATATTTCTCCGCCGAAATCACTTTTAAACCCATTTCCACCTTTTTTTCCCTTCTCTTCCTCTTACTTTTTTTTCAAGTTTTTTTACGTTTTTCTCCTTTTCGCCTCTTTTCTGGGCGTATTATTCTTCTTTTTCTTCTTTTTTTTCGTCTAATGCATACCCCATCAGTGCAGCAATGCTTATTCAATACCGCCAGCAGATGGAGACACTGGGGGATAATTTTCTAAGGATTTATACTGATTTTTCCTGTCTGAATTTGTCGCACAGAAAGTTGCAGGCCAAATATGTGTGACATTTCTGCGACTTTAGCTTCTAGAGCATTTTTACAACATTATACATAGGTGCTGAATACATAAAAAGCGACTGTTCAGCGACAGACAAGTCGCATCGGCTGAAAGTAGGCCAGAATGTCAGTCCATGTTGGAGCAGGTTTAGATACAGTCTAAAGTATAGATCTCAAAGTCTGTGCACAGAATTTAGCAAGGGCCTCGCACCTTCTGATGCATCAGGTAGGTGCACAATAGCATAGCCTAACCCTCTGTACTTTGGTCTATATTGATGCGGGACATAGACAGCCAGCTGATGACCAATCCATTAGTGCAATGGATGGCTGGAAGCATTTGTCTTTGCCTTTGCAATACCACAGAAGCAATGCATGGTCAATGTACAGCAATGACACACCTGTGTGAACAGCCAGGAGACCCCCCCCCCCCCCCCCCCATGTTATGTTACATAGTTACATAGTTAGTACGGTCGAAAAAAGACATATGTCCATCAAGTTCAACCAGGGAATTAAGGGGTAGGGGTGTGGCGCGATATTGGGGAAGGGATGAGATTTTATATTTCTTCATAAGCATTAATCTTATTTTGTCAATTAGGAACATTCAGCACCCACCCGCTATCAAGGCAGCTGCCTATCATGTCATGCCCTACCTGCACAGGTGTGCTGGCTACTCAAATGATCCAATTAAGGAGGCCATTTAGTCAGCAGCAGCAGAAGTCCTGTGCCTGGACGCTCCAACAGCGGCCAGACACAAGCAGAAGCAGAAGCAGCAGAAGCAGCAGAAGCAGCAGCAGCACCACCTTTTGTTTTTTGGCTGCAGCAGCAGCAAGGCCCACAGGGCTGGCTAGCTGGCTAGCCAGCAAGCAGGTAGCAATGAAAGTAGGAATCTTTCTTTTTAACCCTGTAAGGGGGTGGTGCACTGTACCCGAAGATACTGCCATATCGGGTCAATGCATAGGGCGACGGAAGCAAGCTTCGAAATCGGCCCCCGTTCTCAAAAATCCATTTAATATATGGTCCCCAGATAGGGGACGTATCAGATATTAAACTGATAAGAACAGATACTACACTTGATCTTAGCCAAAAGGCCGAGAAGCGATAACCGTGAAAGGGGCGGGCCCAACAAGGTGCCCTTCATGGGCACTATCACTGCTTGCTGTCAGGGAGGCTGCCAGACAATTTTCCATGCACACTCTGGGCTGGGGGGCAGTCAACCACCAGTACACACAGCAGAACCTAAACCCATACCATTATTGCTAAGCAGCAAGACAGGGGCCCATTGCACTCCCACGGGGCCTTTTTAAATGCAATCCATAACCCGGATTTGCCAGGAACCCTTCTTATTCCTCCTACTTTCATGTGACACTGGGCTTAGGATCTGCATAGGAAACACACACACAAGCACACACCTACCTTTGTTGCCTGCAGATGCCTCCTTGGCTGTCCCCAAACGGTATCAAACCAACACCCACGGGAAGCTGTAAGCATAGAGGACATGCCTGCACCCCATTGGACTTACCTGTGTGGGTTAAACCCGGGTTATTTGACAACCTATGGCGGTGATGGTTCTGCTCAGGCAGAGCAGTGCTGATGCTCCTCATAAAGCTGTCGCTGCTGTGAAGGTTCTAGGTGACATCACAAATCCCTATGGTTACATACACAACAAAGCTGGGTTGTTGTTGTTTACACTCTGCAAGGCCTGTGGAAGTGAGTGACATCATAGCACTGTAGTTCTGAGGGTTCTAGATGGATGCAACAATCTCCTGTTGCTTCTATGAAGGCCATAATAGACGACATCACCAAACAGCTCCATAGTCACATACACAGCAAAGGAGAGATGTTGTTTACACCTAGTGATGTCAGTGGTATTGAGTGACATCACAGCACAGTGCTAAGGCTCCTGGGCCTGGACACAGCAGCGGCTGCAATATCTCAACGGAGAATACGTTTATATATATGTGTGTGTGTGCGCGTATATATATATATATATATATATATATATATATATATATATATATTTCTCCGCCGAAATCACTTTTAAACCCATTTCCACCTTATTTTCCCTTCTCTTCCTCTTACTTTTTTTTCAAGTTTTTTTACGTTTTTCTCCTTTTCGCCTCTTTTCTGGGCGTATTATTCTTCTTTTTCTTCTTTTTTTTCGTCTAATGCATACCCCATCAGTGCAGCAATGCTTATTCAATACCGCCAGCAGATGGAGACACTGGGGGATAATTTTCTAAGGATTTATACTGATTTTTCCTGTCTGAATTTGTCGCACAGAAAGTTGCAGGCCAAATATGTGTGACATTTCTGCGACTTTAGCTTCTAGAGCATTTTTACAACATTATACATAGGTGCTGAATACATAAAAAGCGACTGTTCAGCGACAGACAAGTCGCATCGGCTGAAAGTAGGCCAGAATGTCAGTCCATGTTGGAGCAGGTTTAGATACAGTCTAAAGTATAGATCTCAAAGTCTGTGCACAGAATTTAGCAAGGGCCTCGCACCTTCTGATGCATCAGGTAGGTGCACAATAGCATAGCCTAACCCTCTGTACTTTGGTCTATATTGATGCGGGACATAGACAGCCAGCTGATGACCAATCCATTAGTGCAATGGATGGCTGGAAGCATTTGTCTTTGCCTTTGCAATACCACAGAAGCAATGCATGGTCAATGTACAGCAATGACACACCTGTGTGAACAGCCAGGAGACCCCCCCCCCCCCCATGTTATGTTACATAGTTACATAGTTAGTACGGTCGAAAAAAGACATATGTCCATCAAGTTCAACCAGGGAATTAAGGGGTAGGGGTGTGGCGCGATATTGGGGAAGGGATGAGATTTTATATTTCTTCATAAGCATTAATCTTATTTTGTCAATTAGGAACATTCAGCACCCACCCGCTATCAAGGCAGCTGCCTATCATGTCATGCCCTACCTGCACAGGTGTGCTGGCTACTCAAATGATCCAATTAAGGAGGCCATTTAGTCAGCAGCAGCAGAAGTCCTGTGCCTGGACGCTCCAACAGCGGCCAGACACAAGCAGAAGCAGAAGCAGCAGAAGCACCACCTTTTGTTTTTTGGCTGCAGCAGCAGCAAGGCCCACAGGGCTGGCTAGCTGGCTAGCCAGCAAGCAGGTAGCAATGAAAGTAGGAATCTTTCTTTTTAACCCTGTAAGGGGGTGGTGCACTGTACCCGAAGATACTGCCATATCGGGTCAATGCATAGGGCGACGGAAGCAAGCTTCGAAATCTGCCCCCGTTCTCAAAAATCCATTTAATATATGGTCCCCAGATAGGGGACGTATCAGATATTAAACTGATAAGAACAGATACTACACTTGATCTTAGCCAAAAGGCCGAGAAGCGATAACCGTGAAAGGGGCGGGCCCAACAAGGTGCCCTTCATGGGCACTATCACTGCTTGCTGTCAGGGAGGCTGCCAGACAATTTTCCATGCACACTCTGGGCTGGGGGGCAGTCAACCACCAGTACACACAGCAGAACCTAAACCCATACCATTATTGCTAAGCAGCAAGACAGGGGCCCATTGCACTCCCACGGGGCCTTTTTAAATGCAATCCATAACCCGGATTTGCCAGGAACCCTTCTTACTCCTCCTACTTGCATGTGACACTGGGCTTAGGATCTGCATAGGAAACACACACACAAGCACACACCTACCTTTGTTGCCTGCAGATGCCTCCTTGGCTGTCCCCAAACGGTATCAAACCAACACCCACGGGAAGCTGTAAGCATAGAGGACATGCCTGCACCCCATTGGACTTACCTGTGTGGGTTAAACCCGGGTTATTTGACAACCTATGGCGGTGATGGTTCTGCTCAGGCAGAGCAGTGCTGATGCTCCTCATAAAGCTGTCGCTGCTGTGAAGGTTCTAGGTGACATCACAAATCCCTATGGTTACATACACAACAAAGCTGGGTTGTTGTTGTTTACACTCTGCAAGGCCTGTGGAAGTGAGTGACATCATAGCACTGTAGTTCTGAGGGTTCTAGATGGATGCAACAATCTCCTGTTGCTTCTATGAAGGCCATAATAGACGACATCACCAAACAGCTCCATAGTCACATACACAGCAAAGGAGAGATGTTGTTTACACCTAGTGATGTCAGTGGTATTGAGTGACATCACAGCACAGTGCTAAGGCTCCTGGGCCTGGACACAGCAGCGGCTGCAATATCTCAACGGAGAATACGTTTATATATATGTGTGTGTGTGCGCGTATATATATATATATATATATATATATATATATATATATATATATATATTTCTCCGCCGAAATCACTTTTAAACCCATTTCCACCTTTTTTTCCCTTCTCTTCCTCTTACTTTTTTTCACGTTTTTTTACGTTTTTCTCCTTTTCGCCTCTTTTCTGGGCGTATTATTCTTCTTTTTCTTCTTTTTTTCGTCTAATGCATACCCCATCAGTGCAGTAATGCTTATTCAATACCGCCAGCAGATGGAGACACTGGGGGATAATTTTCTAAGGATTTATACTGATTTTTCCTGTCTGAATTTGTCGCACAGAAAGTTGCAGGCCAAATATGTGTGACATTTCTGCGACTTTAGCTTCTAGAGCATTTTTACAACATTATACATAGGTGCTGAATACATAAAAAGCGACTGTTCAGCGACAGACAAGTCGCATCGGCTGAAAGTAGGCCAGAATGTCAGTCCATGTTGGAGCAGGTTTAGATACAGTCTAAAGTATAGATCTCAAAGTCTGTGCACAGAATTTAGCAAGGGCCTCGCACCTTCTGATGCATCAGGTAGGTGCACAATAGCATAGCCTAACCCTCTGTACTTTGGTCTATATTGATGCGGGACATAGACAGCCAGCTGATGACCAATCCATTAGTGCAATGGATGGCTGGAAGCATTTGTCTTTGCCTTTGCAATACCACAGAAGCAATGCATGGTCAATGTACAGCAATGACACACCTGTGTGAACAGCCAGGAGACCCCCCCCCCCCCCCCATGTTATGTTACATAGTTACATAGTTAGTACGGTCGAAAAAAGACATATGTCCATCAAGTTCAACCAGGGAATTAAGGGGTAGGGGTGTGGCGCGATATTGGGGAAGGGATGAGATTTTATATTTCTTCATAAGCATTAATCTTATTTTGTCAATTAGGAACATTCAGCACCCACCCGCTATCAAGGCAGCTGCCTATCATGTCATGCCCTACCTGCACAGGTGTGCTGGCTACTCAAATGATCCAATTAAGGAGGCCATTTAGTCAGCAGCAGCAGAAGTCCTGTGCCTGGACGCTCCAACAGCGGCCAGACACAAGCAGAAGCAGAAGCAGCAGAAGCAGCAGCAGCACCACCTTTTGTTTTTTGGCTGCAGCAGCAGCAAGGCCCACAGGGCTGGCTAGCTGGCTAGCCAGCAAGCAGGTAGCAATGAAAGTAGGAATCTTTCTTTTTAACCCTGTAAGGGGGTGGTGCACTGTACCCGAAGATACTGCCATATCGGGTCAATGCATAGGGCGACGGAAGCAAGCTTCGAAATCGGCCCCCGTTCTCAAAAATCCATTTAATATATGGTCCCCAGATAGGGGACGTATCAGATATTAAACTGATAAGAACAGATACTACACTTGATCTTAGCCAAAAGGCCGAGAAGCGATAACCGTGAAAGGGGCGGGCCCAACAAGGTGCCCTTCATGGGCACTATCACTGCTTGCTGTCAGGGAGGCTGCCAGACAATTTTCCATGCACACTCTGGGCTGGGGGGCAGTCAACCACCAGTACACACAGCAGAACCTAAACCCATACCATTATTGCTAAGCAGCAAGACAGGGGCCCATTGCACTCCCACGGGGCCTTTTTAAATGCAATCCATAACCCGGATTTGCCAGGAACCCTTCTTACTCCTCCTACTTGCATGTGACACTGGGCTTAGGATCTGCATAGGAAACACACACACAAGCACACACCTACCTTTGTTGCCTGCAGATGCCTCCTTGGCTGTCCCCAAACGGTATCAAACCAACACCCACGGGAAGCTGTAAGCATAGAGGACATGCCTGCACCCCATTGGACTTACCTGTGTGGGTTAAACCCGGGTTATTTGACAACCTATGGCGGTGATGGTTCTGCTCAGGCAGAGCAGTGCTGATGCTCCTCATAAAGCTGTCGCTGCTGTGAAGGTTCTAGGTGACATCACAAATCCCTATGGTTACATACACAACAAAGCTGGGTTGTTGTTGTTTACACTCTGCAAGGCCTGTGGAAGTGAGTGGCATCATAGCACTGTAGTTCTGAGGGTTCTAGATGGATGCAACAATCTCCTGTTGCTTCTATGAAGGCCATAATAGACGACATCACCAAACAGCTCCATAGTCACATACACAGCAAAGGAGAGATGTTGTTTACACCTAGTGATGTCAGTGGTATTGAGTGACATCACAGCACAGTGCTAAGGCTCCTGGGCCTGGACACAGCAGCGGCTGCAATATCTCAACGGAGAATACGTTTATATATATGTGTGTGTGTGCGCGTATATATATATATATATATATATATATATATATATATATATATATATATTTCTCCGCCGAAATCACTTTTAAACCCATTTCCACCTTTTTTTCCCTTCTCTTCCTCTTACTTTTTTTTTAAGTTTTTTTACGTTTTTCTCCTTTTCGCCTCTTTTCTGGGCGTATTATTCTTCTTTTTCTTCTTTTTTTTCGTCTAATGCATACCCCATCAGTGCAGCAATGCTTATTCAATACCGCCAGCAGATGGAGACACTGGGGGATAATTTTCTAAGGATTTATACTGATTTTTCCTGTCTGAATTTGTCGCACAGAAAGTTGCAGGCCAAATATGTGTGACATTTCTGCGACTTTAGCTTCTAGAGCATTTTTACAACATTATACATAGGTGCTGAATACATAAAAAGCGACTGTTCAGCGACAGACAAGTCGCATCGGCTGAAAGTAGGCCAGAATGTCAGTCCATGTTGGAGCAGGTTTAGATACAGTCTAAAGTATAGATCTCAAAGTCTGTGCACAGAATTTAGCAAGGGCCTCGCACCTTCTGATGCATCAGGTAGGTGCACAATAGCATAGCCTAACCCTCTGTACTTTGGTCTATATTGATGCGGGACATAGACAGCCAGCTGATGACCAATCCATTAGTGCAATGGATGGCTGGAAGCATTTGTCTTTGCCTTTGCAATACCACAGAAGCAATGCATGGTCAATGTACAGCAATGACACACCTGTGTGAACAGCCAGGAGACCCCCCCCCCCCCCCCCCCATGTTATGTTACATAGTTACATAGTTAGTACGGTCGAAAAAAGACATATGTCCATCAAGTTCAACCAGGGAATTAAGGGGTAGGGGTGTGGCGCGATATTGGGGAAGGGATGAGATTTTATATTTCTTCATAAGCATTAATCTTATTTTGTCAATTAGGAACATTCAGCACCCACCCGCTATCAAGGCAGCTGCCTATCATGTCATGCCCTACCTGCACAGGTGTGCTGGCTACTCAAATGATCCAATTAAGGAGGCCATTTAGTCAGCAGCAGCAGAAGTCCTGTGCCTGGACGCTCCAACAGCGGCCAGACACAAGCAGAAGCAGAAGCAGCAGAAGCAGCAGAAGCAGCAGCAGCACCACCTTTTGTTTTTTGGCTGCAGCAGCAGCAAGGCCCACAGGGCTGGCTAGCTGGCTAGCCAGCAAGCAGGTAGCAATGAAAGTAGGAATCTTTCTTTTTAACCCTGTAAGGGGGTGGTGCACTGTACCCGAAGATACTGCCATATCGGGTCAATGCATAGGGCGACGGAAGCAAGCTTCGAAATCGGCCCCCGTTCTCAAAAATCCATTTAATATATGGTCCCCAGATAGGGGACGTATCAGATATTAAACTGATAAGAACAGATACTACACTTGATCTTAGCCAAAAGGCCGAGAAGCGATAACCGTGAAAGGGGCGGGCCCAACAAGGTGCCCTTCATGGGCACTATCACTGCTTGCTGTCAGGGAGGCTGCCAGACAATTTTCCATGCACACTCTGGGCTGGGGGGCAGTCAACCACCAGTACACACAGCAGAACCTAAACCCATACCATTATTGCTAAGCAGCAAGACAGGGGCCCATTGCACTCCCACGGGGCCTTTTTAAATGCAATCCATAACCCGGATTTGCCAGGAACCCTTCTTATTCCTCCTACTTTCATGTGACACTGGGCTTAGGATCTGCATAGGAAACACACACACAAGCACACACCTACCTTTGTTGCCTGCAGATGCCTCCTTGGCTGTCCCCAAACGGTATCAAACCAACACCCACGGGAAGCTGTAAGCATAGAGGACATGCCTGCACCCCATTGGACTTACCTGTGTGGGTTAAACCCGGGTTATTTGACAACCTATGGCGGTGATGGTTCTGCTCAGGCAGAGCAGTGCTGATGCTCCTCATAAAGCTGTCGCTGCTGTGAAGGTTCTAGGTGACATCACAAATCCCTATGGTTACATACACAACAAAGCTGGGTTGTTGTTGTTTACACTCTGCAAGGCCTGTGGAAGTGAGTGACATCATAGCACTGTAGTTCTGAGGGTTCTAGATGGATGCAACAATCTCCTGTTGCTTCTATGAAGGCCATAATAGACGACATCACCAAACAGCTCCATAGTCACATACACAGCAAAGGAGAGATGTTGTTTACACCTAGTGATGTCAGTGGTATTGAGTGACATCACAGCACAGTGCTAAGGCTCCTGGGCCTGGACACAGCAGCGGCTGCAATATCTCAACGGAGAATACGTTTATATATATGTGTGTGTGTGCGCGTATATATATATATATATATATATATATATATATATATATATATTTCTCCGCCGAAATCACTTTTAAACCCATTTCCACCTTATTTTCCCTTCTCTTCCTCTTACTTTTTTTTCAAGTTTTTTTACGTTTTTCTCCTTTTCGCCTCTTTTCTGGGCGTATTATTCTTCTTTTTCTTCTTTTTTTTCGTCTAATGCATACCCCATCAGTGCAGCAATGCTTATTCAATACCGCCAGCAGATGGAGACACTGGGGGATAATTTTCTAAGGATTTATACTGATTTTTCCTGTCTGAATTTGTCGCACAGAAAGTTGCAGGCCAAATATGTGTGACATTTCTGCGACTTTAGCTTCTAGAGCATTTTTACAACATTATACATAGGTGCTGAATACATAAAAAGCGACTGTTCAGCGACAGACAAGTCGCATCGGCTGAAAGTAGGCCAGAATGTCAGTCCATGTTGGAGCAGGTTTAGATACAGTCTAAAGTATAGATCTCAAAGTCTGTGCACAGAATTTAGCAAGGGCCTCGCACCTTCTGATGCATCAGGTAGGTGCACAATAGCATAGCCTAACCCTCTGTACTTTGGTCTATATTGATGCGGGACATAGACAGCCAGCTGATGACCAATCCATTAGTGCAATGGATGGCTGGAAGCATTTGTCTTTGCCTTTGCAATACCACAGAAGCAATGCATGGTCAATGTACAGCAATGACACACCTGTGTGAACAGCCAGGAGACCCCCCCCCCCCCCCATGTTATGTTACATAGTTACATAGTTAGTACGGTCGAAAAAAGACATATGTCCATCAAGTTCAACCAGGGAATTAAGGGGTAGGGGTGTGGCGCGATATTGGGGAAGGGATGAGATTTTATATTTCTTCATAAGCATTAATCTTATTTTGTCAATTAGGAACATTCAGCACCCACCCGCTATCAAGGCAGCTGCCTATCATGTCATGCCCTACCTGCACAGGTGTGCTGGCTACTCAAATGATCCAATTAAGGAGGCCATTTAGTCAGCAGCAGCAGAAGTCCTGTGCCTGGACGCTCCAACAGCGGCCAGACACAAGCAGAAGCAGAAGCAGCAGAAGCACCACCTTTTGTTTTTTGGCTGCAGCAGCAGCAAGGCCCACAGGGCTGGCTAGCTGGCTAGCCAGCAAGCAGGTAGCAATGAAAGTAGGAATCTTTCTTTTTAACCCTGTAAGGGGGTGGTGCACTGTACCCGAAGATACTGCCATATCGGGTCAATGCATAGGGCGACGGAAGCAAGCTTCGAAATCTGCCCCCGTTCTCAAAAATCCATTTAATATATGGTCCCCAGATAGGGGACGTATCAGATATTAAACTGATAAGAACAGATACTACACTTGATCTTAGCCAAAAGGCCGAGAAGCGATAACCGTGAAAGGGGCGGGCCCAACAAGGTGCCCTTCATGGGCACTATCACTGCTTGCTGTCAGGGAGGCTGCCAGACAATTTTCCATGCACACTCTGGGCTGGGGGGCAGTCAACCACCAGTACACACAGCAGAACCTAAACCCATACCATTATTGCTAAGCAGCAAGACAGGGGCCCATTGCACTCCCACGGGGCCTTTTTAAATGCAATCCATAACCCGGATTTGCCAGGAACCCTTCTTACTCCTCCTACTTGCATGTGACACTGGGCTTAGGATCTGCATAGGAAACACACACACAAGCACACACCTACCTTTGTTGCCTGCAGATGCCTCCTTGGCTGTCCCCAAACGGTATCAAACCAACACCCACGGGAAGCTGTAAGCATAGAGGACATGCCTGCACCCCATTGGACTTACCTGTGTGGGTTAAACCCGGGTTATTTGACAACCTATGGCGGTGATGGTTCTGCTCAGGCAGAGCAGTGCTGATGCTCCTCATAAAGCTGTCGCTGCTGTGAAGGTTCTAGGTGACATCACAAATCCCTATGGTTACATACACAACAAAGCTGGGTTGTTGTTGTTTACACTCTGCAAGGCCTGTGGAAGTGAGTGACATCATAGCACTGTAGTTCTGAGGGTTCTAGATGGATGCAACAATCTCCTGTTGCTTCTATGAAGGCCATAATAGACGACATCACCAAACAGCTCCATAGTCACATACACAGCAAAGGAGAGATGTTGTTTACACCTAGTGATGTCAGTGGTATTGAGTGACATCACAGCACAGTGCTAAGGCTCCTGGGCCTGGACACAGCAGCGGCTGCAATATCTCAACGGAGAATACGTTTATATATATGTGTGTGTGTGCGCGTATATATATATATATATATATATATATATATATATATATTTCTCCGCCGAAATCACTTTTAAACCCATTTCCACCTTTTTTTCCCTTCTCTTCCTCTTACTTTTTTTTCACGTTTTTTTACGTTTTTCTCCTTTTCGCCTCTTTTCTGGGCGTATTATTCTTCTTTTTCTTCTTTTTTTTCGTCTAATGCATACCCCATCAGTGCAGCAATGCTTATTCAATACCGCCAGCAGATGGAGACACTGGGGGATAATTTTCTAAGGATTTATACTGATTTTTCCTGTCTGAATTTGTCGCACAGAAAGTTGCAGGCCAAATATGTGTGACATTTCTGCGACTTTAGCTTCTAGAGCATTTTTACAACATTATACATAGGTGCTGAATACATAAAAAGCGACTGTTCAGCGACAGACAAGTCGCATCGGCTGAAAGTAGGCCAGAATGTCAGTCCATGTTGGAGCAGGTTTAGATACAGTCTAAAGTATAGATCTCAAAGTCTGTGCACAGAATTTAGCAAGGGCCTCGCACCTTCTGATGCATCAGGTAGGTGCACAATAGCATAGCCTAACCCTCTGTACTTTGGTCTATATTGATGTGGGACATAGACAGCCAGCTGATGACCAATCCATTAGTGCAATGGATGGCTGGAAGCATTTGTCTTTGCCTTTGCAATACCACAGAAGCAATGCATGGTCAATGTACAGCAATGACACACCTGTGTGAACAGCCAGGAGACCCCCCCCCCCCCCATGTTATGTTACATAGTTACATAGTTAGTACGGTCGAAAAAAGACATATGTCCATCAAGTTCAACCAGGGAATTAAGGGGTAGGGGTGTGGCGCGATATTGGGGAAGGGATGAGATTTTATATTTCTTCATAAGCATTAATCTTATTTTGTCAATTAGGAACATTCAGCACCCACCCGCTATCAAGGCAGCTGCCTATCATGTCATGCCCTACCTGCACAGGTGTGCTGGCTACTCAAATGATCCAATTAAGGAGGCCATTTAGTCAGCAGCAGCAGAAGTCCTGTGCCTGGACGCTCCAACAGCGGCCAGACACAAGCAGAAGCAGAAGCAGCAGAAGCAGCAGCAGCACCACCTTTTGTTTTTTGGCTGCAGCAGCAGCAAGGCCCACAGGGCTGGCTAGCTGGCTAGCCAGCAAGCAGGTAGCAATGAAAGTAGGAATCTTTCTTTTTAACCCTGTAAGGGGGTGGTGCACTGTACCCGAAGATACTGCCATATCGGGTCAATGCATAGGGCGACGGAAGCAAGCTTCGAAATCGGCCCCCGTTCTCAAAAATCCATTTAATATATGGTCCCCAGATAGGGGACGTATCAGATATTAAACTGATAAGAACAGATACTACACTTGATCTTAGCCAAAAGGCCGAGAAGCGATAACCGTGAAAGGGGCGGGCCCAACAAGGTGCCCTTCATGGGCACTATCACTGCTTGCTGTCAGGGAGGCTGCCAGACAATTTTCCATGCACACTCTGGGCTGGGGGGCAGTCAACCACCAGTACACACAGCAGAACCTAAACCCATACCATTATTGCTAAGCAGCAAGACAGGGGCCCATTGCACTCCCACGGGGCCTTTTTAAATGCAATCCATAACCCGGATTTGCCAGGAACCCTTCTTACTCCTCCTACTTGCATGTGACACTGGGCTTAGGATCTGCATAGGAAACACACACACAAGCACACACCTACCTTTGTTGCCTGCAGATGCCTCCTTGGCTGTCCCCAAACGGTATCAAACCAACACCCACGGGAAGCTGTAAGCATAGAGGACATGCCTGCACCCCATTGGACTTACCTGTGTGCGTTAAACCCGGGTTATTTGACAACCTATGGCGGTGATGGTTCTGCTCAGGCAGAGCAGTGCTGATGCTCCTCATAAAGCTGTCGCTGCTGTGAAGGTTCTAGGTGACATCACAAATCCCTATGGTTACATACACAACAAAGCTGGGTTGTTGTTGTTTACACTCTGCAAGGCCTGTGGAAGTGAGTGACATCATAGCACTGTAGTTCTGAGGGTTCTAGATGGATGCAACAATCTCCTGTTGCTTCTATGAAGGCCATAATAGACGACATCACCAAACAGCTCCATAGTCACATACACAGCAAAGGAGAGATGTTGTTTACACCTAGTGATGTCAGTGGTATTGAGTGACATCACAGCACAGTGCTAAGGCTCCTGGGCCTGGACACAGCAGCGGCTGCAATATCTCAACGGAGAATACGTTTATATATATGTGTGTGTGTGCGCGTATATATATATATATATATATATTTCTCCGCCGAAATCACTTTTAAACCCATTTCCACCTTTTTTTCCCTTCTCTTCCTCTTACTTTTTTTTCACGTTTTTTTACGTTTTTCTCCTTTTCGCCTCTTTTCTGGGCGTATTATTCTTCTTTTTCTTCTTTTTTTTCGTCTAATGCATACCCCATCAGTGCAGCAATGCTTATTCAATACCGCCAGCAGATGGAGACACTGGGGGATAATTTTCTAAGGATTTATACTGATTTTTCCTGTCTGAATTTGTCGCACAGAAAGTTGCAGGCCAAATATGTGTGACATTTCTGCGACTTTAGCTTCTAGAGCATTTTTACAACATTATACATAGGTGCTGAATACATAAAAAGCGACTGTTCAGCGACAGACAAGTCGCATCGGCTGAAAGTAGGCCAGAATGTCAGTCCATGTTGGAGCAGGTTTAGATACAGTCTAAAGTATAGATCTCAAAGTCTGTGCACAGAATTTAGCAAGGGCCTCGCACCTTCTGATGCATCAGGTAGGTGCACAATAGCATAGCCTAACCCTCTGTACTTTGGTCTATATTGATGCGGGACATAGACAGCCAGCTGATGACCAATCCATTAGTGCAATGGATGGCTGGAAGCATTTGTCTTTGCCTTTGCAATACCACAGAAGCAATGCATGGTCAATGTACAGCAATGACACACCTGTGTGAACAGCCAGGAGACCCCCCCCCCCCATGTTATGTTACATAGTTACATAGTTAGTACGGTCGAAAAAAGACATATGTCCATCAAGTTCAACCAGGGAATTAAGGGGTAGGGGTGTGGCGCGATATTGGGGAAGGGATGAGATTTTATATTTCTTCATAAGCATTAATCTTATTTTGTCAATTAGGAACATTCAGCACCCACCCGCTATCAAGGCAGCTGCCTATCATGTCATGCCCTACCTGCACAGGTGTGCTGGCTACTCAAATGATCCAATTAAGGAGGCCATTTAGTCAGCAGCAGCAGAAGTCCTGTGCCTGGACGCTCCAACAGCGGCCAGACACAAGCAGAAGCAGCAGAAGCAGCAGCAGCAGCAGCACCACCTTTTGTTTTTTGGCTGCAGCAGCAGCAAGGCCCACAGGGCTGGCTAGCTGGCTAGCCAGCAAGCAGGTAGCAATGAAAGTAGGAATCTTTCTTTTTAACCCTGTAAGGGGGTGGTGCACTGTACCCGAAGATACTGCCATATCGGGTCAATGCATAGGGCGACGGAAGCAAGCTTCGAAATCGGCCCCCGTTCTCAAAAATCCATTTAATATATGGTCCCCAGATAGGGGACGTATCAGATATTAAACTGATAAGAACAGATACTACACTTGATCTTAGCCAAAAGGCCGAGAAGCGATAACCGTGAAAGGGGCGGGCCCAACAAGGTGCCCTTCATGGGCACTATCACTGCTTGCTGTCAGGGAGGCTGCCAGACAATTTTCCATGCACACTCTGGGCTGGGGGGCAGTCAACCACCAGTACACACAGCAGAACCTAAACCCATACCATTATTGCTAAGCAGCAAGACAGGGGCCCATTGCACTCCCACGGGGCCTTTTTAAATGCAATCCATAACCCGGATTTGCCAGGAACCCTTCTTACTCCTCCTACTTGCATGTGACACTGGGCTTAGGATCTGCATAGGAAACACACACACAAGCACACACCTACCTTTGTTGCCTGCAGATGCCTCCTTGGCTGTCCCCAAACGGTATCAAACCAACACCCACGGGAAGCTGTAAGCATAGAGGACATGCCTGCACCCCATTGGACTTACCTGTGTGGGTTAAACCCGGGTTATTTGACAACCTATGGCGGTGATGGTTCTGCTCAGGCAGAGCAGTGCTGATGCTCCTCATAAAGCTGTCGCTGCTGTGAAGGTTCTAGGTGACATCACAAATCCCTATGGTTACATACACAACAAAGCTGGGTTGTTGTTGTTTACACTCTGCAAGGCCTGTGGAAGTGAGTGACATCATAGCACTGTAGTTCTGAGGGTTCTAGATGGATGCAACAATCTCCTGTTGCTTCTATGAAGGCCATAATAGACGACATCACCAAACAGCTCCATAGTCACATACACAGCAAAGGAGAGATGTTGTTTACACCTAGTGATGTCAGTGGTATTGAGTGACATCACAGCACAGTGCTAAGGCTCCTGGGCCTGGACACAGCAGCGGCTGCAATATCTCAACGGAGAATACGTTTATATATATGTGTGTGTGTGCGCGTATATATATATATATATATATATATATATATATATATATTTCTCCGCCGAAATCACTTTTAAACCCATTTCCACCTTTTTTTCCCTTCTCTTCCTCTTACTTTTTTTTCACGTTTTTTTACGTTTTTCTCCTTTTCGCCTCTTTTCTGTGGGCGTATTATTCTTCTTTTTCTTCTTTTTTTTCGTCTAATGCATACCCCATCAGTGCAGCAATGCTTATTCAATACCGCCAGCAGATGGAGACACTGGGGGATAATTTTCTAAGGATTTATACTGATTTTTCCTGTCTGAATTTGTCGCACAGAAAGTTGCAGGCCAAATATGTGTGACATTTCTGCGACTTTAGCTTCTAGAGCATTTTTACAACATTATACATAGGTGCTGAATACATAAAAAGCGACTGTTCAGCGACAGACAAGTCGCATCGGCTGAAAGTAGGCCAGAATGTCAGTCCATGTTGGAGCAGGTTTAGATACAGTCTAAAGTATAGATCTCAAAGTCTGTGCACAGAATTTAGCAAGGGCCTCGCACCTTCTGATGCATCAGGTAGGTGCACAATAGCATAGCCTAACCCTCTGTACTTTGGTCTATATTGATGCGGGACATAGACAGCCAGCTGATGACCAATCCATTAGTGCAATGGATGGCTGGAAGCATTTGTCTTTGCCTTTGCAATACCACAGAAGCAATGAATGGTCAATGTACAGCAATGACACACCTGTGTGAACAGCCAGGAGACCCCCCCCCCCCCCCCCATGTTATGTTACATAGTTACATAGTTAGTACGGTCGAAAAAAGACATATGTCCATCAAGTTCAACCAGGGAATTAAGGGGTAGGGGTGTGGCGCGATATTGGGGAAGGGATGAGATTTTATATTTCTTCATAAGCATTAATCTTATTTTGTCAATTAGGAACATTCAGCACCCACCCGCTATCAAGGCAGCTGCCTATCATGTCATGCCCTACCTGCACAGGTGTGCTGGCTACTCAAATGATCCAATTAAGGAGGCCATTTAGTCAGCAGCAGCAGAAGTCCTGTGCCTGGACGCTCCAACAGCGGCCAGACACAAGCAGAAGCAGAAGCAGCAGAAGCAGCAGCAGCACCACCTTTTGTTTTTTGGCTGCAGCAGCAGCAAGGCCCACAGGGCTGGCTAGCTGGCTAGCCAGCAAGCAGGTAGCAATGAAAGTAGGAATCTTTCTTTTTAACCCTGTAAGGGGGTGGTGCACTGTACCCGAAGATACTGCCATATCGGGTCAATGCATAGGGCGACGGAAGCAAGCTTCGAAATCGGCCCCCGTTCTCAAAAATCCATTTAATATATGGTCCCCAGATAGGGGACGTATCAGATATTAAACTGATAAGAACAGATACTACACTTGATCTTAGCCAAAAGGCCGAGAAGCGATAACCATGAAAGGGGCGGGCCCAACAAGGTGCCCTTCATGGGCACTATCACTGCTTGCTGTCAGGGAGGCTGCCAGACAATTTTCCATGCACACTCTGGGCTGGGGGGCAGTCAACCACCAGTACACACAGCAGAACCTAAACCCATACCATTATTGCTAAGCAGCAAGACAGGGGCCCATTGCACTCCCACGGGGCCTTTTTAAATGCAATCCATAACCCGGATTTGCCAGGAACCCTTCTTACTCCTCCTACTTGCATGTGACACTGGGCTTAGGATCTGCATAGGAAACACACACACAAGCACACACCTACCTTTGTTGCCTGCAGATGCCTCCTTGGCTGTCCCCAAACGGTATCAAACCAACACCCACGGGAAGCTGTAAGCATAGAGGACATGCCTGCACCCCATTGGACTTACCTGTGTGGGTTAAACCCGGGTTATTTGACAACCTATGGCGGTGATGGTTCTGCTCAGGCAGAGCAGTGCTGATGCTCCTCATAAAGCTGTCGCTGCTGTGAAGGTTCTAGGTGACATCACAAATCCCTATGGTTACATACACAACAAAGCTGGGTTGTTGTTGTTTACACTCTGCAAGGCCTGTGGAAGTGAGTGACATCATAGCACTGTAGTTCTGAGGGTTCTAGATGGATGCAACAATCTCCTGTTGCTTCTATGAAGGCCATAATAGACGACATCACCAAACAGCTCCATAGTCACATACACAGCAAAGGAGAGATGTTGTTTACACCTAGTGATGTCAGTGGTATTGAGTGACATCACAGCACAGTGCTAAGGCTCCTGGGCCTGGACACAGCAGCGGCTGCAATATCTCAACGGAGAATAC